>NW_012153507.1:1811586-1832010 GCF_000956105.1 Propithecus coquereli
AATGTCATATAAAAATAGATAATAAAAAATTTATTTTCGTGTTTATTTTAAACATTCCTAAGGTATCACTTTTATCAAGGGCTGATAATGAGTTTGGCTGTATAAATAGTGACTAACATGAACTCATACTTAATGCCAGGTTATTCTTTAGGTAATTAAACTCTAAGTGTGAAATTTTAGTCTTTTGAGAATTTTAGCAGATTTGGGGAAGAGCTTAAACTGCTAAAGAAGGAAAAAGCCATTGGATATGCATATAAACCAGCTAGAAATTCTGATTTTGAGAAAAAGAATTACAAGAAATCTATTTCAGACTACAAAATTTATTAATTCAATATTCCACACATAGTCATTTGTATCTTTTATGGAAAGGGTAAGAAATTTTGATAAACAGCTACAATATTATTGTAAATGTCCCTCTACGGATTGCTTCTGGGCCATGCACTCTAGTTCTTCTAAAACCTGTGGTATCAGCCTATCTGTTTTGTGTAGGAAGAATCTGAGCTTGGCTATGTTAAAAGGCTTCCCCAAGGACAGTCATAAAGGAGCCTGTGTTAATGCCACAGCCTGTCCCAAAACTCCTCCCCTAGACTAGTGTGAAGCTGGCCCCTGCAGGCCAGAGAACTTGGTATGGTTTTCCTGAGTCCTGAATTTGTTGGCAGAATTCCAACCTAGAGCATGCTCCAGCCTAAGAGCATGGAGATGATCGGTTCTTTGCTTCCTGCTCTATCCTGGTTGTGCACTAGAGCTGCATGAGGAACCATAGACATCTACTCCTAGAGTTTAGTATAGGATCCCTATCAACAGAAGTATTTTCTGCCTTTGAAAAAAAACTAGTGGAGCCATCAGACTTGATCCCCACCAAAATATAATAAAAGCAGTTTTTCTATGCACTCTGTTTTATAGACACCGTCAGCATTGACCAGTTGTTGCTTTTGAGCATAGTATGAATTTGAGTCGGTGATCTCAGTAGCAGAGACAAAGCTTCCTTGTTTGGCAGTCACTTGTCATCCTGTCTCTGGTATACATTCATCCTCCATTTGTCACAACATTTTGTGGAGAGTTGTACAGGGAAGCTTAAGAAAAATGCTTTACTCTTGTCTCGATGATAGAAAGTATTTCTCACTGCTGGTAGCATGGTGTAACTGTTTATTCCTTCTGGCAGTGTTTAAAGACTTATTCTACTTTCGGGGAACCTACAGTATATCTTTAAGTCACAGTTCAAAAGTATAAGACAGGGTTGCTCATTTTTAATTTTGGCTGAAAAGTCTTTGTGGCACTTCAAAGTTAGAGAAAACTTGGTTTTAAAAATGGATGCTGATACAAGATGGCATATTTAATGACAGATGTATCTATAGAAAGCTGTTAAGATGCAGATTATGCCCCCTGGGGTGGGGGAGGGAGATCAAAACTGCCAATCTATAAAATATACTCGATAGAGGAAGGCATGGAATCTATCTTTGCAAGTGCTCTGATTGCAGGGGACAGTACAGCAGCATGTGGCATCATAACCCAGAGCAGACAAATCAGCTTGATGACTTTGAAAGTCAGGAATACTGCTGCAGGCAAGGGTACTCCAGTCTAGGAGAAATTAAAACATATAGAGACTGTTATTAATTCCATATCTATTTTTGTATAGTCAAATCTGTATGCAAATCCTTAGCATCTCATTTCGGCAGATTAATCTAAAAGTGAAGAGTGTTATGTGAAGGGAATGTAATGATAAAGCTCTACAAATGAGTAACACCGCTAAAGAAATGTGGGATGAAAACTTGGATGATTTTTTTAAGATTTATTTTTTTTATAGTGAGTAGAAATGGTTTTTATTTATATGCTCATTTGTAAATTATTTCAAAGGAGAAACCAATAGAACGAATTTCCAAGGTTTTCCTTTGAAATCCTGACTTGGCAAAAGTTACATCACTAGGTTTGTTAAGCACCTCCTGTGGTTTTACCATTCTAGAGGTAATCAACCAAATAACTAACTGGGACTTTTATTTTTACTCTGAACTAGTAACCTAATACCTCATTTCTAAACATTGTCTTGTGAGTGAAAATTTGTACACAAGGGTAAGGAATCTAATTACTGAGTACAGATTAAGAAAAAAATGTATTATAGATGCATCTGTGGAAGATAGTAAATAATAATTCTAAAGAACATGATGATAAATTGGATGCCCTGCTTGGGAGAGGGGATGTAATAGCTACATTATAATCCATTGGTTGTACATTTAATCTGAAATGGGCAGGGTCTGATACATATGGTAGTGTAAATATTTTCAAATAGTGTCATAAAACAGACAGTTTACTGCAGAGGTATTAATTCTGTCCCATATTTTTTTTTGAGACAGAGTTTCACTGTGTTCCCCGGGCTAGAGTGCCGTGGCGTCATCCTAGCTCACAGCAACCTCAAACTCCTGGGCTCAAGCGATCCTCCTGCCTCAGCCTCCCGAGTACCTTGGACTACAGGCATGTGCCACCATGCCCAGCTAATTTTTTCTATATATTTTTAGTTGTCCAATTAATTTATTTCTATTTTTAGTAGAGACGGGGTCTCGCTCTTGCTCAGGCTGGTTTCGAACTCCTGACCTCAAACAATCCGCCCGCCTCGGCCTCCCAGAGTGTCCCATATTTTTAAAACAAGTAGAGAAACTTTCAAAGCTTTAAAGTAATGGGTAGAGCATTACTCTCTTTTCCCTTTTAGTTGGAGAAATGCTCGTAGGCGAATTGAACATTAATCTGTTGGCTATGGCCCAGATCAAAAGCACTGGCAATCATTTTAACCCTGAAGACTTGTGAGGTCTCAATAGATTTGGTTATTCATATGTGCTTATGCTGAGAAAGAATTACTGAACATTTCATTTTTAATCACATAGGAAAGGGAAGGTTGGGAGTAAAAGCAAATACACCTCTCTATTTATTTTGACATACATCTTGCCTCTATTAAGCATTTCAGCCTCACTTTTTTTAATCCTTTTTTGGTTTTTTCTTTAAATAACCCGAATGTCTATCAACTTACACTTTTCCTAAGTGTGTTTTCTTTTCCTTTGATTTCATTTTAGAAATGAGACATTCAACAAGAAATACAAAGACTTTCTTAGAGGGCAGGAAATTCATTTATTTCTGTTCTTTGTGGATTTCCTCTGCAGACAAAGCTTTTGTTAATTTTTAAAGTCTTAAATCTTCAAGCTTCAGAGAGAATAAAAAAGTAGCCCTCTATTTAATAATAGCCATGGTCAATTGCATGGAACATATAATCTCCTTATTGGGGTTGGGTGAGAGAATAATGATTGGCCTAGATAGGTTCCCTCCCTTTTATGTATCCATTAGTATTGATTGATTATTCCAGTTCAGTTGAGGATTAGGCACTAATTCTTTAGATTCTGGTTGACTTGACTCCTGGCCATGGAGTTGATAGTGGTGACTATTCAAAGTATTTGAACTGTCAAAACACAAATCACACCATATAAAGTTAAACAGATAGGAAGACTTTATTCAAAACTATTGCAATAGGGGAGAGAGATCAGAATGTAGTTTGAAATCAACTCCATCAAAACAAGAGGTTTTTAAGAGGATAGTTTTTAAGGACTGGGGTGAGCTAGTGGGAAAGTACTAAGGGACTTTTGGGGGAAAGTTAATCAATGGATATGTTGAGCACATCCCAGTTATTCCCGAGTTTGCAAATTTTTTCTCTGTGATTAGGCCATCTGTGTTCGCTAATTGGCACCCATCAAAGTTATAGTCCTACCCATCCATGGAAAATGGAACATAGGGCAGTTTCTGGAACTACCTACCTTGATGATTACATTTCAAAGGGATGGCTCCTGGGTTCTCCAGGAAGATATTCTTGGGTTGTAAAACTGGCAAGCAGCTTTTAAAATGATTTACATCTCAAAGAGGCAGAGAAAGAATTTATAAATTTTCTAAAGTAAATGTTCTATGAAAAGGAAGGTACCTGGGCCTAGAGTCAGGAAGGAGCCTGTTTAGTCAAGCTGAGAATAATGTTAGGGCCATCTTGGTGAGTACTGTAACAGTTCATATTTTTTAAATTCAAAAAATTTAAGTAGGAACCTTTTTTTAGTCTGGCTCAATTTTACATCTTTATTGAAAAATTGGCTGCTTATTTGTGATACTTTTTAAAATAAGAATATTAACCATCTTAAACCAGTGTCTCTAGAACTATGTATAAAGCAATATTTCTAAAGATAGATTTTTTTGGTCCCATATTCATTATTTTATTACCCCACATTTAATGTCTGCTGGTGTTATTTTCTTTTTGTACTGTTTTATGTGTTGTTTGATAGAGTTGTTTTCCATTTGATGATAAAGATTAAAGCAAAATTATTAATTTCTGGGTTTTACAGGGTTCAATGTACACCACAAGCATGAAAGAAGTATGAGGACTAATAGGAGAAAGTGGGAAGTGTGATGACTTTTTAGGGATTCTCGATTAAGCAAAAGGTCTCAAGTCTCTTGGATCTAAGCAGTTGTCACGAGGGCTTCAAAAGAGTTGATCACAAGAGCAACTGCACTGGAGAACTCTAGATTTGTGCTGTCCAATATGGTAGCCGTTAGCCATATGTGGCATATTGAGCTTTGAAATGTGGCTAATCTGTATTGAGATGTGCTGTGTCAAATACAAAGTGGATTTTGAAGACTTAGCATGGAAAAAACATAAAATATCACAATAATTTTTATATTGATTTCATATTGAAATGATAATATTTTGGCTATATCAAGGTGAACACTATTACATTTCATTTCACTGTTTCTTTTCCCTTTTTAATGTGGCTACTGGAAAATTTATTATTGCATATGTGACTTGCATTTGTGTCTCTTATTATATTTTATTGGACAGCACTGGTTCTAGATCTCTTTTCATAAGTAATGCCTTTTGTTAAACATGGTTCTTCTAAGGAGATACCAAGATAATGACTATGTTAGTGTACAGAGGTTTGAGCTTTAAAACTGCCAATTTAGCTAAGAACAAGAATATTCCATATGACTATGTCCCTGGCATAAATTGTATAGAGATTTGTCTGTGTATATTATGTTCACCCCCAACTCCCTGCCTATACCTTGCCCCTCATTCTGGCCATGCAGAGCAGCTCACCAGAATTGGGGGCCTCTTGGTAATGTCAGCATACTTGTTACTTGCTCTCAACTGGATTGCTTCTGAAATGTGTCTTGAAAATGAAACTGCTTCAACAATAAGCTTTTTAATTATGTCATGGGTTCACCAAGAGGGTATACAAACAGATCCTCAGCAGTAGCTAATTTTCCTTTAATTGTATCTCATTCTTATGTTGGAATATCCTATTTCTTATTCATGAAAGGCTCTAACACATGTTAATCCATTACAGGTGGAGTAACTAACACGGCACAGTATCAGAACAGACTAATGGTATATGAACCTAACCAGGTAAGAATCATATAAGAAAAGCTCATTACCTTAATTAAAATGAATTTTAAAAGATTTTCACGGTAATTAGTAATTGGAATGCCAAGTGTGTACACACACATGCATCTTAAGCTTATATAGAGAATAGAAGCATCTGGTTAAACTGCTTTTTGGTTCCTTCTTTTTTAATTTTTTTTTTTGTTTACAAAATTTCAGCCTCTCTAGTTTTATGTTCTATACAATGTGTCACTCTTTCAGAGTTTTGCATAATATAGAAAGGGTTTTGATTGTCTTGTTGCTGTGTCCTTCTGGAAGGGGTGCCATTCTTGGAGGGGAACATGCTTAGGGTTTCATTATTCTTAAATAATAAATATTACTTAACTTCATATAGCCAGAATGACCTAGAACAGTATCTAGTAGTAGTCTGAAGTAGAAGTAGCTGAAGAGTTTTCATCTAACAGCTGGAGTCTGAATTAGAAGCATTTTGGTGGTGCCTGTCCCTTCTTCTGTCTACTTCTCATGCCCACTTAATGAGGTTTTTTTTTTTCCCCAAAAGAAGAACTATTTTTATTCTCTTTTCCTTCTACCAAAATATTTATGACTTTGGCTGCTGAAATGTCTGCTGAATTTTTCCATTTCCATGATGTTGGTAATATAAATATTTTTCCTGATTATGATAATATTCCAAAATGATTTGATTTGGAGGTTTAATATCCATCAGGTGAAGATAATGGGATATGAAATAACAGGTTGACTTCAGCAGTCTGAGTCGGGATTGGCTACCAAATGTATGTCCAAAGTGATCTCAGTGTATTTGGTATCTTTTTATTTTAACAATTACTTGATTCTGAATTTAATAAAGGCATTTTTCTCTTTGTAATGTTTCCTGATGTCATGACAAGCTATAGATTTCAGAGACCAAATGTCCATGGGTCAGCTATCTTGAGGGATCATTAATTGGAGTTGCTTGAGTTTGGTGCACACGTGGTTAAAGAGGAAGAAGGTGTTAACATTTCTCAAATGAGTTCTGTTTCATGTTTGTACACACATGCTCTTTTTTAAAATTCTGCTGGCATATTGTTTACAGTGGGTACTGGCAAACATCACATCTGCTTGCATCTTGCTCAGAATCTCAATAACTCTATCATTCAGCCTTGGTGCTTATTTCTCTTCTAGGCCTTTGCGGAGAGTCGATAATGCCTGCCATCTGCCACAGAGCACATCGCTACCTGCCAACAGGCAGGCTGGGGTGACCTCTGCCTCCCCACCACTGATTAGTATTCACACGCTAGCTTATTAGGAATGACCCCACCAGGCCTCTCTGTTTCTTTCCCTTTGCAGCGGTTGGCGGCTCACCTGGCAGGCACCGCAGTGAAGGAAGCTAAAGATATAATCAGGGGATGCAGGCAGGCTTTGCAAACCAGATGGCATCTGTAGTCTTGTGGCAGGGGACTGGACTGCTAATGCAAACATTGATTCCTAATACTAATGGGTTGTCTCATGGAAAGCACCTAAGAAAAGCATCATCAGAGTTTGAGTTAAATTCACTCATGCTTAGTGTATTAAAGATATTTCTTAACAAAATGTCTGTAAGAAAGGCTTGACTGTTTTATTAAAGCAGATATTTGATTGGAAGGAGATTCTTATTATGACATGTTCAAACAGGGAGCAGATAAATGTAAGCCTCTCCAACTGTACAAATCACTTTTTTTTTTTCTGGAGTGTATCTTTAAAAGAGAAATTAGAAATGAGCTAGTATATATGCCTATAGTGAATGGACCAATGTTTATACAAATATGTTTGTTGTTGTTGCTTTTTTTCTTCCCTTACAGCTTTATGAAATGGTGAAATTCTATGTATTCAAAACGTCATGATATTTTTTTTTGTGGCTGAAATCCAAATTTTTTTTTGGCAAACAGGAATCTGGGTTCTTCCTATGTTTAGTGTTTAAGGGGAAAGAAAATGGTTAGGTTAATTTACCTGTCCATTACTTGGTTTACTTACCTGTCCATTGCTTAGTTGAGATTTAAAATTAAAGTGTTATTTGATTTTCATCTAATTTTACAAGCGGGGCCTTCCCTTCTCATTATTGAGGGTGACCTAGTACCAAATATTGAAGGTTTCACCATTCCTTAAAGTTGTCATATAAAACTTGGCCTTCTACCAAAACAAATAAATGTGTGCCTAGAAATAACTTCCCCATTTGGCAGAAGATGTGATTGTAAATATGTTAAAGGAGGCTGATACAAAGGAAGTGCAGGAGGTTTGTTGCTGCACTAAATCTTAGCTCCTCCACTGATCTCAGGAGGTTATTTTTTTTACCCTGGCTTATGTAGGGGCCTCAGGTACCCAGTGATTATTATCACAATAATTTTTAAAAAGTGAACATGTATTGGACATTTATTATCTGCCAGGCATTTTTCTAAGTGCTTTGTGTGTATTAGCTCATTTAATCTTCACAATAGGCTTATCAGGTCGGTGGTATTATCCCCATTTTCCAGGTGAGGAAATAGGCACAGAGAGGTTAAATTGTTCAAGATCACACACAGGTTCTAAACCCAGGCACTCTGGATCCAAAGACTTGTTTTCTTAATTATTACACCACTGTACACAGTATACCTAGCTGTGTGCTTTCACTCTTAAGTAATGTGCATGAGTGAATTCTCTTAATTGGGTGAGATAATAAGCATTAAGAAAATTCAGTGTTCCTCTTATAAAATGCAAAATGCACTATAAAGTGCAACCCAAAGAAGAGAAAATGCCTTATGTCAGTAGGAAAATAGAATATGTGGTTCTTTTGTACTTGTTCTCACGTAAGATGCCTATACCTTTCAATGTATGTAAACGGTCAGATAGAATGTGATTGATAAGTATTAGGGTTTCACTACTCATGAGGCACCCACTGCTGTTTTCTGCCATGGAGTTCTCCAATTAACAGAATGCACTTGAATTTCTTTTTTCAGAATAAGTGGATAAGCCGCAGCCCCATGCTACAGAGAAGGGTCTACCATTCCATGGCTGCTGTTCAAAGGAAGCTTTATGTTCTTGGAGGCAATGACCTCGACTACAATAATGACCGGATCCTTGTACGCCATATA
Organism: Propithecus coquereli; assembly: GCF_000956105.1. Lineage (NCBI taxonomy): Eukaryota > Metazoa > Chordata > Mammalia > Primates > Indriidae > Propithecus > Propithecus coquereli. Next base: position 1,820,083 of record NW_012153507.1, read on the forward strand.
GATTCTTATAACATAGACACTGACCAGTGGACACGTTGTAATTTCAACCTGTTGACTGGCAAGTACCTTTGATTAAGTAAAGCAGAAAAAACAGAGATTCAAGAAGTTGCCAAACTTGATTCTCAGACATCCTTAGTGCATCTCTAAAAATTAAGTGCATAGTAGAACAACTCGCATTTATTAACCAGAAAGGTGCGCATTATTTATTTCACAACAAAACTGAACTCGTTCAGGTGGCTGAGCATTGAGTTTCTCAGGGCCTGTATTACCTTTATGCATGTCCCCATGTGGCTAAGGGGGCACGTAAAGTCCATTATTATCAATCAGTATTAACATAGGAACTTTGACACAGGAGAAAGCAGGCACTGAAAGAGTTAATAACTCTTTAGAGAAGGGATTTATTTCTTACTTCTCACTGCTTTTAGTCCTCTTTTATTTCTTGTGAGTTCAGGAGTTCAGGAGAATGGCCTTTATTTTTTGTCACTGTCAAATATTGTTTCTGGGTATATTAGCCTACAAATGAAAACCTTGTGGGGATGGGGAACTTGTGGCCCTGGGACCACCTGTGGCCTTCTGGATCCTTGAGTGTGGCCTTTTGGCTGAATCCAAATTTTATAGAACAAATCCTTTTAGTAAAGGGATTTGTTCTGTGAAGTTTAGATTCGGCTGAGGTGGTGCACTTGCAGATCAGGAGGGCCACATGTGGCCATGAAGCTGCAGGTTCCCCACCCTCAAAGGAACACAGTGAACAACTTACCCTTCATGTTTCTTCATGGGTTGAAAACATTTTCTCTCTTGTCAGCTTGCGTTACTAACATCCGCAAGTGATCAGGTCCCTTCCAGCTCTGCTCAAATCACAGACTCAAAACAGTGGGTTGGATTAATTCCTAAAGACATTTTAACATGCTGAGTGAGCACTCAATCACTCATAGCTGCTGCTAGGGGAGGCAACATTGGGAGCATAACCAGAGGTTTGGATGCTTTGTATTGAGCTCCTGTTTTTGCAAAATGATTTTTGAGGCCCACCAACAAGGACTTAACTCTATTTTTTTTTTTTTTTTTTTTTGAGACTCTCGCTCTGTTGCCCTGGCTAGATTGAGTGCCGTGGCGTTAGCCTAGCTCACAGCAACCTCAAACTCCTGGACTCAAGCAATCTTACTGCCTCAGCCTCCCGAGTAGCTGGGACTACAGGCATGGACCACCATGCCCAGCTAATTTTTTTTTTTCCTATATATTTTAGGTTGTCCAGATAATTTCTTTCTATTTTTTTTAGTAGAGATGGGGTCTCGCTCTTGCTCACGCTGGTCTCGAACTCCTGAGCTCAAACAATCCGCCCACCTCAGCCTCCCAGAGTGCTAGGATTACAGGTGTGAGCCACCGCGCCTGGCCAGGACTTAACTCTTAAGTTTTACTAGTACCTTAGGCCCTTCATCCTGGCTCTGTGATTCTGCCTGCTGTAGGATCCACCTTATTTATTACTCCAGTCAGTCCTCTGTCAGCCCATCAATAAAAAGAGACTCTTTTCCTCTCTGATGGCCTCAAGGGAAGAATATGTGGTAGTGAGTTATTCTGTCTTCCTTTTGAAATGGGGGAGGAAACCTTTTGGTGTGTCAATATCTAGGGATTATCCAGGCTGGTCCCAGCTCCGGAACCTTAATATTATCCTAAAACTGGAGTGTATGCAAAGAAAGAGAGGGTAGCAACTTTATCGATCTTTTCTGCCATTTGTCTTCATTTGGGGCATGGCTCTGGTTTATTGGCTTCTTGGGGTTGCAGCTGTTACTTTACAAATGTAAACACTTGCCTAAAAAGCATTTGTAGGTACAAGAGATGTTTTGCATTTTTAAAAGATACCTTATTTCAACCACTATAAATTAATGACATGCAACACAGTACAGAACTCTTAGTTATGCATGGCTTACTATCACTGTATTTACTAACTCAGCTAGCTAATAAGTATTTTGGCTTGGTTCTGACCCAACACAGATTTATTCTCTGAGTAATAGTGCTTAATTCTCCCAAGTACTGGGAGGCAATGATTAGTTGCTGCAAAAATCCCATGGTATATACAAGTGTGCCACAGGGGGAAATTGTATCTCTTAGTGGCAAAAGGGTTAATTAAAACATGCAAAAAATGGATTTATTTTTTTCTTTTTATTCAATTCTCTTTACTTTAGGCCAAAATGAATCTGGAGTTGCTGTCCATAATGGGAGAATATATTTAGTTGGTGGATATTCAATTTGGACAAATGAGCCTCTGGCTTGCATCCAGGTGAGTCGTCGACATTCCTTTTGAAGTTTGCTCAAGCGGTTCAGTGAGGTTACCAATGCTGCTACTGAAGAAAGAGATATTTATGTGTAGAAAGAGGCTCAATGTCCCTTTTTATGTGCAGCTAATTCAGCCACCAAACTTCATCCTGTATCCTAAAAATGATGTCTAATAAATGATTGAAGCTTATTGAAAATAAAGGTGGGAAGGAACTTTGAAAATATATGTAATATATACTGGAAATGGGGAAAGTGGGATACCATCCCCTTTCCCATAAACCAAAAAATTCTAAAAATCTTCAGTAATAGTCCCTTCACACCCCCCAAATTTTACAAATATCTCCTTTCCATGCCATTGCCTTATATTTTATATCGTAATTCATTCATTTCCACAAATGCCACCTCCAGAGGTGTTCTTCTTTCTTGGCAGAGGCTGTGAGCAGCAGTGATTTGTGACTGGTCTGGCAGGGACAGCCTCTGCCCCAAAGCATAGCCCTGGCACTTCGGCATGTGAGCAGGCCAGGCTGGGCAAGTTGTCAACTAGACCTTTCAAAACAGTGATAGTCTTTGTTGATGTACATATTTATGGTATTATTGCTATTATTACTTTACAGTTCTTACTATAGTTTTGTATTTTACATGTTCTGTGATAAAATAATGACATGTATTAGGCCTGACCTCCAGAAAAGTATATCCTTATAACTACTCTCACTATCTAATCTCATCTTTGTGGCAAGATTTTTAACAACTGCATTAATATCTTTAGTAGTTGCAGAACTATTCCAGCTTTGTGTTTTTTCTTCAGTCACATCTTATAATTTTCAAAAAACTTTTCCATGTCTAAGTTTTCAAAATTGCTAACATATAGTTGATGTGTTATCCTTAGTTGTATCTCCCTTTACATGCAAAATGTTGTTTGTCTTTTGTCTTCTTCTCTTGATTTGTCTTGCCAGAGGTTTGTCTGGGGATTTGAATATACCTCAATATTCATACAGGTCAAGTAGAAAAAAATATCAGCAAGGGTAGGGTAGATATAATTAACAAGCTTGTTCGAATGGATGAGAGTTCTGAATTGGACAATTAGAGAGGATATATTTTTCTTGCATACATGGAACATTTATAAAAACCGATCATGTGCTAGGGTTAAGGTTAAGAAAACGTTAATAAATTTCAAATTTTAAGTATTATATTGTATTATGTGTCTCCAATACAATGAAATTGTTAGAATTTAACAGAAAGTTAAATAAACCCCTATATATCTGGAAATAATAAAACACACTGCAACACAACTTATGGGTTAAAAGAAGTCATGATGGAACTTTAAAAATTCCCAGAACTGTGTGATAATGAAAACAATATATAGCAAAGCTTGTGGGATAGATATAGCTTAATAAGTTAGAAAACAAACCAAAAAATAAACTCAAAGAAAGAAGAAAAGAGATAATAAAAATGAGAGGAAATTAATGAACTAGGAAAACAATAATATATTAGAAAAAATTATCAAAGCCATGCCAAGAAAAAAGCCACATAAGACTTTAAGGGAGTTAATTAAAGGCTGCCTTGTACTAGTTTTAGTTAGTTGATTGAAGGTTGCCTTGTACTAGAGCTTAGTTTTATCTTTTAGATAACAACAAATGAGCAAACTCTTTTCTCCCAAAGAGTGCCTCTAGTCTTCCTCCAAGCCTGTATTTGGCAGTCTTCATAGTCTTTTAGGTTTCTTTTTATTTTTTACTTTTCAGAATTAATAAAAGTTTGAATTGGGCAACAGGTAGTGCTCTGTAGTGCTGGAATGCTATTTTTTAAGTGGCTTTAGGACCCTTCATTTGACTACTTGCACAATGGAAGTTTGGGTTTATCATGCAGTAAAGTTGCAAATTTTAAATACATTTATGGGTATATTTCTATAATTTTAGTATCAAATTAGCTCAAGGGATAGAAAACAAGTTGAAGTCATAACATAATGAGAAAACAAAGAACACTTTGTATATATCAAATTTAGGGGACCAGAGTGTTGCCATAGTTCAAAATTTTTGCATATTGCCTATTTTGGAATAGTCTTTAAAGTTAGCTTGTAAGACATAGAAAATTAAACAAAAACAGAAACAAACGAACAAAAAAACTTCACAGTCACATTATATATATATATTTTTTTGTCCCCAAAGTGCTTTTCTTTAGAACAATCACTAATCATATACACTAATTGCTAATGGCATCTGGCTGTTCCCAAACAAGCAAATCTATCCTCAAGAGATGAAGGAGTACAAGTGTATATTTTAAACCACTGAGGATATTCAAGAGTATTATCAGGATTAAGGTGATTCTAAAAGAGGGAATTCAAACACTTTTTAATCGATGCTTATATTAATGTAATAAATTTCACCTCTGAGCTCATACAATAAAATGTTAATATATTTGCTTTTTAAAAAAAGTCAACAGGATGAGTAGTTCTGTGTTCCAGGAGCCATTTTGATGAGCAGAATCAATCCTTTTGCAAATGCTGTGTTTATTACCTTGGCTGGCACACTGGTCCTACAAAGCAGACAAATTTGATAAAAGTTTTAAAAGTCTGTTACTATTAATAGATAATAAGTGTCTGTATAAGCATATGGATTGTCAAAGAGACATTTAGAATAGAAGTCTTCATGGATAATAGACATCATATATCATGAATATCTTTCATTTTAGGTATTGACAACTGATTACAGGTTATATTATCATTTATTCTGAACTAAGGCTCAAATATTTTCTTACTTTCTTACTATTTATTTCAGTGCACTAACAGTAATACAGTGATGGTAGGGGAGGCTGGCTACATGTTCAAAAGTGGGCAACTTCTTTACTACTTGCTGGAAGAATATCCAACAGATGCAAGATTATGGGAGACTAGAACGGTATTTATGAGAAAATGTTGGTTAGACAGGAGAAACTCCTAAGTACAAGTTAGCAGGTTGAAAAGCAGAGGAGAGTGGTGGAGAAAATCATATGCATACTGATAATATCAAAGTTTAAATTTTTCATGTCTTAAATCACAAATCTAAATAATCCTTAATCCAAGATTAATCCACAAATCATTCATCCAAGAGCATGGCTGATTAACAAAGGTCATACTTAAATAGTTCAGAGATTGTCCCATTAACATTCAGAAGGATTAAAGTCATTTTTTTTGCCCTTGAAAATACCAGCCAGTAACCCATCTCATTGGACTGCCTTTCTGGACCCTAATCCAAGCTCATTTAACTGTTGTTTGTGGGATTCAGCCACTTTGGGATGAGGCACTTCAGATGTTGAAAAAGCGTACTATTTTATTTCCTGCTACTACTCTGACCTAGAAGACTTCTTGATCCATCACAAGGACAACCCAAACAAGAGCAAAGCTGAGATTCTCTTAAATTAGATTGAACTTTGGACTTTTTAGTAATAATAACTAATAGAAAATAGTGAACACAGATTCCTGACAAAAATGAAGGTGCCCCTGTTTACTTAATGGGCGTGTAAGCAAATGTTTGGCACAGAGGTTTGTCTCTAATCTGGTGCACCATGGATGACAAGTGGCCCATAAAGGAACAGCTGCATAAGTGTGCAAGTGATTAGTCTGTGTTTCCAGATAACCTCTACTGTTCTCTTCATTTACTATTATTTCCTTTTGGCTGGAGGATATGCTGCCAAGCTGGCACCACCTTCTCCCAAACGCCTTCTGCCAGTTTACAGGGGAGTGTTTTGAAGAAGAACTGCCTTCTTTTTCCCTTCTCAGATTAAATACATTACATCTGCTTAACATATGCAGTCTCTGTTGGCCCAGGGAACCAGACAAAAGCTCTCTGGATGATTATCTCACTGGGATTTTGCATTCTAAAAATGTTTTTACTTGTGGGAGGGATATCATGAATGGCACAAAATCCTTGCTCTTTCTGTGTTGTATCCTTGAGCTCAAATACTGGCTCTACCACTTACTAGCCAAGTGACCTTAAGAAAGTCACTTTTCTGTGTATCTTAATTTTCTTTTCTAATAAATTGAAAATAATACCTAACCTTATATAGTTGTGGTAAATATCAAATGATCTCTAATTTACTTTCTAAATTTAATGAAATACTAGGCAAAATCCCATTGGGATTTTCCTTTTCTCACCAGGTGGGGAAATGATACTTGTCAATTGATCTTAAAGTTTCTCTAGGAAAGTAATATATAAGAATAATCAAGATTTTTGAAAATGGAGAGTCTTGCGTATCCAGTCAAAACAACTGTAAATGTGATATTGCAAGAAGATACATAAATTAACAAAAGAGAACTGAGAAAAAGTTTGTATTTTGTATATGATTTATTTTAAATTAGTAGTGGCATGGTATATTGTTCAATAAATGGATTGGGACAACTAAATGTCCATTTGGGGGAAAAATAGCTAAAAGTTTAATCATTCTTTTGTTCTAGGACTTAGCAATTTCCTCCTTTATGAGCTTGGATCCCCAAATTGCAAGAGCCCCTTTTATCTAAAATAATGCATTAGTGCAGTTAAAGAATTAAGAGTTATCCACACAGGTGACAGATGAAGGCATAAGAGTGGACAAGATCATTAAAGAAGGGTACTGTGAGAGGTCTGTGGTTGGAATACTAGGGTACACCTGTATTTGGGATGCAGGTAAAGGTAAAGGGACCAAAGGTGGATTGCAGTGGGAAAACATCAATGACAAACTTTTATTTACTTTTAAACCATGGCATCCAAGGGAGGAAAGGTCTTAAATGAAGTTAGAGGAAAGTCAGATGAAGGGCAATTAAGATGATGAGGGTTGAAAAGAGCCTAGTAGGTTTGACAAATCGGGGGAGAACAGCTTTCCTGAAGAATTTTTCTAGTAGTAAAATTAAGCTATTAATAGATAGTTAGGTGACAGCAAGCACAGGCTAACAAAGAAGCTGTGCTATATAAGATGACATAGAACACCAGCATGAGTGGGAAATAACTTGGGAAAAATTTCCAGAATCGACTGAACTAATTTTGAACCTGCCACTAAACTACATTATAATATTCTACTGTGTCCCGGACACCAAGCTGGATGTCATCAGTTTTCACAACAAAGCTTCAAGGCCTTGTTTGCTTCATTTTACAGGTGAGGATTTGTAAGCCAACATTATGACACTTTACTATCTACTAACTAGCTTGGGCAAGTTATTTAACCAGTCTGAGGCAGTTTTATTAAATAAGGATAATGCTGCCTAACCTTATCACTGTTCTGAGGATTAAATGATTATAAACACATATGTACATATATATGTACACATATAAACGTATAGTGTAGCACTTTGTAGGAGGTTAATAAATATTTCTGTTACCATCCTAGCAAGAAAAGTAATAGTTCCTAAGGTATAGTGATGGTGGCATAATTGGATTTAAGTGCAGGCTTCCTTTTATGTGTACACATCTTTATTTTGAGCAATCTTCTTTGACATACAGGCTTCTTTTCTTCCTCTTTTGCAGGTACTGGATGTAAGTAGAGAAGGTAAAGAGGAAGTATTTTATGGGCCTACACTCCCTTTTGCTTCCAATGGAATAGCAGCATGCTTTCTTCCAGCTCCATATTTCACATGCCCTAACCTTCAAACTCTTCAAGTGCCTCATCACAGGATTGGCACCATCTGAAAAGCCAATGCTCTGTTAATAACCATCATGAACAGGAGGAAAAACAAAGCCCTGACTTTTGGATACTGGTCATGAAAAGACTCAGTGCTCAATGCTTCCTTGTCTTGTTTTATAGATCTTATATTCAGATAAATATTAGCAAAAAATGAATAGTTTTCTAAAATACATTATTGAAAACCTATGTCACCCTTCTCATTGTATGTCAACACACAATACAATATGTGTGACTTTTATTGTGGTATAGCTTAGTGCCAGCTTAATGGTACATTATTGTTCCATTAGTCTTTAGAACATTGTACACTTCTTCCAATCAGCACTGGATAGGACAACATGACACTGTTAGTAAGGCAATTTGTTTCACACAATGACATCAATGATTTAAAAAAAAAAATCTCCATACTTAATCCTTTTACTATTTACACCTAGGTTTGTCATTTTTCTTTTTAAAATTTAACATTATGCAGCCCTGCTCAGTAGAGACTCAGCATTATGACACTGTAAATTTTTAAATGCTATGTTTTATTCAAGGTGATACAAATAATAGAAGTACACTGGAACAGCAGTTGGAATACCTAAATTTTTTACCTTGGTTACTCTGCCCTTGGTTCATAACCTAACTCTACAATGCTTCAGTGTTCTTACCTTTTAATGAGAATATTACTGATTTACATATTAATTCAAAAGAACATTGTGACGATTAGGCAAATGCTTTGAAGTACTTTGCCTAAGGAAAAAAAATGTTACTCACATTACACTGTCTTTAGAATCTTCTAAATGAACAGGAAGATTTTTTTGAAGTTTAAAAATTACCACACAGAACTTTGAAAACATGCCATGGGATAAATAATTTTGAAAATCATGTGAAAGAGATACACTAATTAGGAAATAGGGAGTTTACCAAAACCAAAGATATATAAACTTGTACAAACCCTTGTCTCAAATAAGAACTCAAATGTCTCATTTAAAGTCATTTAGTGAAAAATGACATTTGAAAGCTAAAAAAAATTTCAGTTGTACTAATTATGGTACCATAAAGTGCTTTGACATAAATTTGAACCTAGAATTGGCAGTTCTAATAAAAGTTTTTCCACTTTGTTAAAGGTTATGTCAATCTTGAGTGCTTGTGGGATTCTTCTCCACCACCAATACATATTTTATTACCACTTTTAATAATGAATAAGAATTCTTTTTTAGGCTAGGTTTTGGGGTTTGGTTTGTCTATAACAAAAAACAAAATAAGTTAATCACATTTGAACATAAATTCAACAAATATAATGTAGAGTTTTTCTTCTTTTTTCCTAATTTTGTCAGGACCTAGGTAATCTTTATTACAAGGAAGACTTTACTCTGACATTTTTTTTCCCTTGGCAGTTTAATCATTCCGCAATCCCTCTCTTACAGGAAACTGTCATTTTATTCATGTAATCATTTTTAGTAATGAAAAGTGAAAAAGAATCTTTTTATCTTAAATACAGAATTCACTAACTTTATACATTGTTATAAGATACCTAAAGCATTGTTTTTAAAATATATATGATCTCTGGTTATTCAGATTAAAGGGCACGAGGGGAGACCAGAGGTAAGGAAAAAGGTAAACTTTTAAAAGAATAGGAAATTTAGACAAACAAAGTATCTTAAGAGTATTTGGACAGTTCTGAATAGTGAAAACTGATATTGGTAATTGATAATTAGAATGATGACAGCTCCTTTAAAAGGTACAAGCCATCTAAACTTGATTTTAAAAATGCCTTACCGAGCCAGGACAATGGACTCCAGCAATCCATTTCAGAAATCTTTTCAATAAGGACATAAGAAATATTTCAAGTGTACTAAATTTTCTATTTGGCACATGAATTTTCCCTCCAGCAGTTTTGCCTTATAAAACCATTAAAATCTATTTGTATTCCCAGACCCTACATCCAATCAATGAAAGAGAAATGGTCTAAAAATAAGCTTGCTGACTGATAATGGAAAGGCAGCCTGAGACTACCCTTGATTATTTCTGTATAGATTTCTAACTATTCATATAAATCAGCATATATTATCAAACCCCTCCATGGTGATCTTTATAATTTATTATTCACTGATATTATAGAATTGAACTCAGAATTTTAAAAAGTTTTGCAGAGTTCGGACACATTCTTTACAGCTAAGTAGCATCAAAATAAAACATCCCTTCCCTAAAAGGAAAACTACTGAGGTCACTTGTAATTAGATCTTTTTCCTCAAAGTATCAATAATAAGAGAAAGAAAAATTCTATTAAATTATGTTTGGTCAAGAAAGACAAATTCCATTGAAACTATTCAAATATATATTTTCTATTTAAGTGAACTACCCTATAGTAATTCATCTTCCATTTTTTACCACTCAAAATTGAAGGCCATATTGTATTAAATATTTATGTTTAAATTATACTAATGTGAATTTTTATAGGAAGACCATAAGACTTCCAAACATTTAAATATGACTTTAAGATTTTACTTTAAAAAAGAAAACAAAAAGCAGTATCACATAGCTCTTAGCAGATATTCTCATGGGAGGAAAAGCCAGCAAACACAGGAATTTCTAAGATAATATGTATGTACAATGCAACATTCCTTAGATCCTTAATAACAAAATGCCAATTAGGTTATGACTAGCTATAGTTAATAGCTCAAGCTATTATCTATAGAATGCTGATTGCAATGTATTTCATTTTTCAAGATATTTCTTGAGCCAGAAAAGGTTGAAATGTTTTCTTCAAGCAATAGTAGAACCATGATAGAATATGATCCAAAGAAGGAAACAAATTATTTCAAAGTTAGCAAACATAATATATAAGAAAACATTGAAGAAAAATGGGATCATTCATCTAGGACTGTGGTCCCCAACCCCTGGGCAGCAGACCAGTACCAGTCCCGGGGAACTGGCCGCACAGCAGGAGGTAAGTAGCAGGTGAGCCAGCAAAACTTCATCTGTATTTATAGCAGCTCCCCATCGCTTGCCTCACCCATGAGCTCTGCCTCCTGTCAGATCAGCAGCAGCATTAGATTCTCACAGGAGTGCGAACTCTGCTATAAACTGCATATGCGAGAGATCTAGGTTGCGTGCCCCTTATGAGAATCTAACACCTGATGATCTGAGGTGGAGCTGAGGCAGTGATGCTAGTGGTGGGAAGCGGCTGCAAATATAGATTATCATAAGCAGAGAGATTTGACTGCACAATAATGTGCTTGAATCATCCTGAAACCCCTCCTCCCCCACCCCCCAGTGTGTGGGAAAATTGTCTTCCATAAAACTAGTCCCTGGTGCCAAAAAGGCTGGGGACTGCTGATCTAGGACATCATTAGAAAAAGAGGAACAAAATTGAGAGGTGTACTTTGCCTTTATTATGCATGAGTAATGTTTATACACCTCCAAACAAACAGAATATGGGCCACCACATATTATTTTCAAATACATTACCCCATTGATCCTTATGATAACATTATGAAACATTAATAGCAAAGGATAGTTAGTTAGTTATTTTTCTCCATGAAGGAACTGGGCTCAAAAAAGTTAAGTAACTAGCTAAAGATCACAAAGCAGAGCTGAGTTTGAGACCCAGGTGGGTTCCCAAAACTGAAACTAGAGCTCTTATCACCAAATAATGCTCACCACAAAAAGGAATCAAGGATAAGGTCCAACTGGTAAAATAAACAATCTAGATGAGCTAGAGTTAAAAAGTTGAGAAACAATAGCTATTAAAGGAAATGAAACAGGTTCAGCTCCTTGTATAAGATGCTAAGTTATAAGAAGTTCTGACTGAACAACAAGAGGACAGATCAGCTGACTTCTCAGATGGCTTCTGGTTATCAGTAATCTTAAGATTTCCTAGAATAGTATTTATACTTTTTCTTAAATGCTCTTGTATTTCTTCCTCCTGATATGTCTTTTAATGACAACTTCAAAAGACAGGATGAGTAGTGAAAAAAATCTGGCAACTCTTGGGACCTGTTGGCGTAAGTTTAAATTTTTTTTTAGATATTATTCGTACACCCCTTTAGCCAG
>NW_012153507.1:1832665-1833211 GCF_000956105.1 Propithecus coquereli
AGCTAAGTAGCATCAAAATAAAACATCCCTTCCCTAAAAGGAAAACTACTGAGGTCACTTGTAATTAGATCTTTTTCCTCAAAGTATCAATAATAAGAGAAAGAAAAATTCTATTAAATTATGTTTGGTCAAGAAAGACAAATTCCATTGAAACTATTCAAATATATATTTTCTATTTAAGTGAACTACCCTATAGTAATTCATCTTCCATTTTTTACCACTCAAAATTGAAGGCCATATTGTATTAAATATTTATGTTTAAATTATACTAATGTGAATTTTTATAGGAAGACCATAAGACTTCCAAACATTTAAATATGACTTTAAGATTTTACTTTAAAAAAGAAAACAAAAAGCAGTATCACATAGCTCTTAGCAGATATTCTCATGGGAGGAAAAGCCAGCAAACACAGGAATTTCTAAGATAATATGTATGTACAATGCAACATTTCTTAGATCCTTAATAACAAAATGCCAATTAGGTTATGACTAGCTATAGTTAATAGCTCAAGCTATTATCTATAGAATGCTGATTGCAATGTATTT
>NW_012153507.1:1834906-1842893 GCF_000956105.1 Propithecus coquereli
TTACATAGTTACTAATTAACTTTTATTTCCTTATTTATATACATTTTATTTACAGGTATGTAAGGAAAAAGTCTTAGAAATTATTTTTACCAGAACATTATACAATTAATTAAAAATAGAAATTAGAGTGGTGCAAAGTGGCTTTAGATAATGATAATCAATAGAGAAGATGAAGCACAAAATATATTAGGTATTATCATTTTCCAGTTTCTGCATCTCATCTTGTCCCATTTGTCCTAGATGAGATAAAAGTTTGCTATAGGCTTCCCTGTTTAAGAAAAAAGAAAAGAAAGCAAATATATCTGTTACCTCTTTTTCATTATTTTTAAGTATTTACAAATTAAGCCTGCCCGCCCATCCATCCATTCGTCTATCCATCTATCCATCCAGTAGGCTTAGCATAATACCTTTAAAAATTAATGCTTTATATGTATTGTGAGTAAACCTAGATGTTAAGATTTACAGTTTTTTAAACAGTATGATTTTTATATATAAAACGTGGGCTAAGAATGACATGTAAAAAGTTCATTAACTTTATGAAATACTATAATGCTCATAGGTAATGAAATACATTCATGGAATATAGTTTAGTGATTATAATGAGGAGACATGTCACAAACATAAGTATTAAAACAAAAATTCAATAATCATAAAATAGATGTATGTAACAATTTTGGTATATTACCCCATTTTCTTTTTTATCTTCTTAGAAGTAACAAATTTTGATAACAAAATATTCTTTCTCCTATTGGATTCTCTAGTACTTCCCTGTATTTGAGGTGTTTTTTTTTTTTTTTAAGATTTATTGTGCTTACCAGTTATTTCATTAGTGTAAATACCTGTGCTATTCAGAATCTTTAAAACCAACCCTTTCATGGATGAGCCCTATACACAAAGGAGCAGGCTAGTAGGGCGTCTGTACCAACAGCATACTACATTAGGGCAGTTCACACAAAGCCTCTCCCATTTTTCATTCACACTTGAAGACTGCTCAGAGAAACAAGATATTAGACAGTCTTTGCACAAACTTTTTTTGTGATGATATAATAATAAACACCATTTCTTCAAAGCTGTGATTTAAAGTGACCCAATCTTCCACTAGCCAAGTTACTATGCAAGAGAAGAAAAGAGATGCTCCACCCTGGCGTAGAAAAGCTATACAAGCATGGTCTCTCTGGTTTTTCCCTTTTTTTTCATTTTCATTTACTGTATTGAAAAGATGGCTTCCATTAGTTAGTGAAAGCTATATTGAATATAGTCATGTCTCCTAGAAAAATCTTAAATATAACATTGTATAGTCAAAAATTTTCAACTAAAAATGGTAATATGCATATTTATTAGACTATGTATATTGATACGTATACATGCACAAATGACATGATTAAAGTACGGTCATACGCCCCATAACGGCATTTTGGTTAACAATGACAGTGGTCCCATAAGATTATAATGTAGCTGAAAAATTCCTATTGCCTAGTGACATCATAGCCACTGTAAGGTCATAGAGCAATGCATTAGTTACGTGTTTGTGGTTATATGGGTGTAAACAAACCTGTGCTGTCAGTCATTTAAACATATAGCACATACAATTCAGTACATAATACTTGATGATAATAAATGACTATGTTACTAGTTTATGTATTTTCTATACTGTACCTTCTTATTGTTATTTTAGAGTGTACTCCTCCTCCTACTTATAAAAAAAAGTTAAAACAGCCTCAGGCAGGTCCTTCAGGAGGTATTCCAGAAGAAGGCATTGTTATCACAGAAGATGACAGCTCCATGCATGTTACTGCCCCTGAAGACCTTCCAGTGGGACAAGATGTGCAGGTAGAAGACAGTGATATTGATGATCCTGACCCTGTGTAGGCCTAGGCTAATGTGTATGTTTGTGTCTTAGTTTTTAACAAAGAAGTTTAAAGATTTTTTAAAAAATAAATTTAAAACTAGAAAAAAGCTTATAGAATAAGAATATAAAGAAAAAATATTTTAGTACAACTATGCAATGTGATGGTGTTTTAAGCTAAGTGTTAAAAAGTTAAAAAATGAAAAAGCTTAAAAAGCAAAAAAAGTTATAGTAAGCTAAAGTTAACGTATCATTGAAGAAAATTTTTAAATAAATTTAGTGTAGCCTAAGTGTACAGTGTTTATGAAGCCTACAGTAGTGTACTGTGCTAGGCCCTCACATTCACTCACCACTCACTGCCTCACCCAGAGCAACTTCTAATTCTGCAAGCTCCATTCACGGTAAGTACTCTATACAGGTGTGCAATTTTTTGTTGTTTTGTGCCATATTTTTACTGTACCTTTTCTATGTTTACATACACAAATACTTACCATTTGTTTTATAATTGCCTACGGTATTCAGTATAGTAACATATTACACAGGTTTGTAGCCTAAGAGCAGTACCATATAGCCTAGCTGTATAGTAGGCTATACAGCCTAGTTTTGCATAAGTGCACTGTATTTGATGTTTGCACAATGACGAAATCACCCAACAACGCATTTCTCAGAATGTATGCATCTTTAAGCAATGCATAATTGTAGTATGATTCTTTAACAAACTTTAGGACACATGGGTTCTACTGTGAATACTGAGTACTCTAAAACAATCTCTTTAGGAACTAACTATAGGCTTATTCCCACAAAGTTGCATTACTCTAAATAGTCCAGCACTATTTTCGGTTGTGTTACAAGCCTATATGGAAAAAAGCCTTATTACCCATTTTTGACTAAAATCCATATTATCTAATTGGGTCACTTATCATATTCACTGAATATATATGATACAGTTGACTCAACAAATCAAGCATCCCTCAAAGGGTTAAGACTTGTCACCATAGATTTTTTTCCCCCCTTAAGACAGGGTCTCTTGCCCTAGCTCACAGCAACCTCAAACTCCTGGGCTCAAATGATTCTCCTGCCTTAGCCTCCAGAGTAGCTGGGACTACAGGCATGAACCATCATGCCCAGCTACTTTTTTCTATTTTTTCTTTTTTAGTAGAGACCGGGTCTTGCTCTTGCTCAGGCTGGTCTCGAACTCCTGACCTTAGGCAATCCTCTCGCCTAAGCCTCCCAAAATGCTAGGTTTCCAGGCGTGACCTACTGTGCCTGGCTGTCATCATAAATTTTTATAAACAAGACACCTGAGGCTGCTAAGTCCATTTCTCAATAAGGAACACTGAACGTGTTTTGAGCAATAGCAGCACTGCTGAAATACACAGCTTTGTAAAGTGGTCACTTTGAAAGGTAAAATATGTGAATATATATATCAACTCCGCGAAGTTTGTTGAAAAGCCACACTACTTTCTATTCATACTTTGTAAAACTGATAATCACAGGATTGAAACATTTTTCACCTCAAAAGAACATATCCCATATTTTGAGGAATAAGAAAATTGCCATTTCTATAAAATGAAATAAAGATTTTATAATCACTGTCCAAAAGAATGTAATTAAATTATCAAACATACCGTTGTGTGATATTTCTTCCAAGGCCCCATTTCCGCTCTGAATCCTTCAGTGACTGAGTAAGGGTAGAAATCAAGTGGATGACAACCTGCTGGTCCAATGTTGCTACTGTTTCTAAAATGCTGTAAACTTGATAATCGTATCTCATACCATAATCCTGGATAAATTGCCTGAAGGTAAAAGAGGTTACTTAAGATTACTTCTGGGGCAATTTCTTGTGCTGGTATCTACATGGCAATCAGCTATAATCTGAACACAAGAAAGATCATTTCATGTAAGATTACTGCAAGAATGGAGATGTGATATGAAGACTATTTGTAACACTTTAAAGAACAAAAATGTCTTATTTCAGTGTGAGCCATGACCAGAGTGATGGAATGAGTTGGAATCCCAGAAGTGAGAATAAGGGAAAAAAGTGTAATCCCAGAAATGTTTTTTGCTTTACTGGGCACAGTGAAATCTAGGTGGGGTGGGTGTGGAAGACAGTAGAAGGAGAAAAAGTCAGATTTCCTAGTTATTTTTTAGTCCTTTATATCTCCAGGCAAATCAATATTTTTATAAGGAAAGCAAATTATTCATAACATGTTTTTATGTTCCTTAACCGAACATAGAAACGACTTTAAACCCATAGAAGGCCTTTATAAATAAAAAATTATGTATTTAACCCTAAAATTTCTACCTCCCACTACCAGTCAACTAAATTAAATTTATCCAGCTTAATAAATTGTAGATAACAAACATTTATCTTCGATCATATAAAATCCTTTTCTCCCCTCCTAGGGTTTTATAATTTTCACAAATCTATTATCAAGTGATCACAATTTAAATAAACTATGAACTCTTGACAAGCACCAATTATGTGATGAGAGAAAAACTGAGGAATCAAAGATCCAACATAGAGTGAAGGAAATGGACCCAAATTATTTATCATGGTAGTGGTAAGGTAGAGAAATGAATAACAAAGGTGAACTGGTAGAAACCTTCAGAAAGAAATACTAAACTGCTCTAGCAGAAAGCACAAGACTCTACAGGGGACAAGGCAGGGAAGAAAAAGAAAATATTCCTCAAGTTGCATTGTTATTCTTGTGAACAACACATCTACTCCTAGAAAGTCCATGCTTCACAAATTAAACATAATGGAGCTTTCTGGAGCTACAATATCTAAAGCAAGTCTGAAAACCAGTGATGGGTACTTCTACAATAGAGCCTACATAACATGTTTAGCAAGCTCTGAAGGCCTGTGCACCTGTCATCATGACACATTTCCCACTTTTTCCTCTCAAATATAGTCATGTGCCACATAAAGACATTTCAGTCAACAATAGTGGTTCCCTAAGATTATTGTACCTTTTCTATGTTTAGATACACAAATACTTGCCATTATGTTACAATTGCCTACATTATTCAGTATAGAACATGCTGTACAGTTTTATAGCCTAGGAGTAGTAATAGGCTCTACAATATAGCATAGGTGTGTAGTATGCTCTACCATCTAGGTTTGGGTAAGTACACTATATGATGTTTGCACAACAATGAAATCATCTAACGGCACATTTGATGCATTTTTCAGAATGTATCCCCGTCGTTAAGTGATACATGACTGTTCACACAAGATTCTTCCTTACTCAATTCACAGGTAATTTTAAGTCTGCTCACTTATCTTTTTCCCTGGCACTTCTATTTTTCAATAAAACAACACAATGTAACAAAACTACTGCCAAAAATACAATAATTGAAATACTATAAACAAGTAGTAACACATTATGTTTTGGATAATTAGTTATTTAAAAAACATGTTGGCTGTCAAATGGCTGGCAATAGTCTCCCTGCCAGTTGGCGTATTTTCCAGTTACCTAAACAGAGAAGTCAGCTGGGCGGCAGGTTCTGCTTCTGACCCCACTTGGCAGGCTTTTACCATGTATTGCAGGTTCTCTGTGGCCAGCCTTTTAACTAGGAGGAAAAATTATAGCATTACACACTGTGTCTGAATTGACCATCTGGATGCTCATTTTTATGAACACTCTTGATTTAGAAAAATATGTTGTTTTCTTAAAGTATGTACATGCTTTTTTATTTTTCAAAATGAGTTTTTGTTTTATTCTAAAGAATACCTATCTCCCATTTTAAGAAACTATAGCAACTTTAAAAGTATTTTTAGTGTTACAACTGAAAGAATACATGTGAAGATATGTCTGTCTCTTAGACAGGAGCCTATATTCAAAAACACTATGCCATCCTAATCCTATAAACACTGTTACATGCTGACAAAACCATTAAAAATTCAGCTGATTCACAGATTGACTTTTTAAAAATTCATAAGCATATTCTTCCTACCCCTCACAAATATTAATATATGAGTAGAAAACTAGATACCACTCTTTGCTTAACACAGCAAAATATATATATAAAAGTATTTGTGATGTATCTTCCTTTCAAAAGATAGCAAAGTATATAAAGAACAATCGTATTCTCTAAATATTTAACCAAATCCTTTAAAATTGTGTACTTGTATACAAAAATAATGCAAAAATATCACGAAAGGATGTTGAAAACCTAACATGTTCTGAAAGCTATTAAATTTGTTATGTTGTTTTTGACAATATAAGGAGCTAGAAAGAAAAAATGCTTCCTCTGAGAATAAGAAAATTTTCACAAACTATAATCCATTATAGCAGGAGCACAAAACAGATGATGAACATAAATCAATTAAGCTGTAGATAATGTCCATGGCATGAGGCTAGTGGATAAGGAACATGCAGCCTCCTTGCCTTTTACTCAACTTTTTATAATTCTCATATTAGATGCAGTTTATTTCTTTAAATGAAATGAACTATTCTTTTAAACTGGATAATCTTTTTTTAAAAAGCTTTATTATAATTTATACATTATACAATTCACTCATTTAAAGTATACAGTTCAATGGCTTTTAGTACATTCATAGAGTTGTCCAACCACCATCACAGTCAATTTTAGAATATTTGCATTATCTCAAAAAGAAACTCCACTCTAGCTATCCCCTGATTCCCTCTAAGCAATCACTAATCTACTTTCTGTCTCTATGGAGTGAACTATTCTAGACATTTCATATAAATGAAATAATGTAATATGTGACTTTTGTGAATGGCTTTTTTCAGTTAGAATAATGTTTTCAAGTTTCACCCTTGTTATAGCATATATCAGTATTTCATGCCTTTTTATGGCCAATTAACTTTCTTTTTATGGATATATAAATTTTAACCCACGCATCGATTGAGGGACATTCTAACTTTTGGCTATAATGAATGAATGATACTGCTGTAAGTATTAATGTATAAGTTTCTGTGTGGGCATATGTTTTCATTTCTCGTGTGTGTATGTGTATGAGTAAAATATCTATCTCTCTCTCTATATATCTAGGAGTAAAATATCTAGATCATACAGTAACTTTGGTGAACTATTTGAGGAACTACCTGACTGTTTTTCAAAGTGGCTACACTATTTTACATTCCCAACAGCATGAAATCAAGATCTCTGATTTCTCCACATTTTCCCCAATCCTTTTTATTATCTGAGTTTTTCATTATAGCCAACTTAGTGGCTATGAAGTGGTATCTCAGTGTATTTTGATTTATATTTCCCCATGAACATCCTTTCAGGTGTTTATTGGCCATTTGTTTATCCTCTTTGGAGAAATGTCTATTCAGATCTGTTGCCGATTTTTAAATTCAGTTTTTTGTTATTAAGACTTCTTTATATATTCTAGATACACATTCCTCATCATCAGACAGGATTTGCAAGTATATTCCCCCATTCTGTGGGTTGTCTTTTTACTTTCTTTATAGTGTCCTTTCAAATACAAAAGCCTTTAATTTTGATGAAGTCCAACTTATCTCTTTTTTTCTTTTGTGGCTCATGCTAAGAATCTACTGGCAAATCCAAAGTCTTGAAAATTGATTCCTGTGCTTTCTCCTATGAGGTTTTTAGTTTTAGCTCTGACATTTAGGTCTATGATCCATTTTGAGTTAATTTTTGTATATGGTGTGAAGTAACGGTTCAATTTCATTCTTTTGCATGTAGCTATCCATTCGACGTAGAACCGTTTGTTGAAAAGACTGTTGTCTCCCATTAAATTGTCTCGGCATCCTTGTCAAAAAAACCCAAAACAAAACAACAACAACAACAGTTGATAAACACATGGGGAGTTCAGAAATAAACACATGGGTTTATTTCTGAACTCTCAATTCTATTCCATTTATCTATATGTCTACCCTGATGCCAGTATCACATTGTCTTGATTACTGTTGTTTTGTATGAAGTTTTGAAATTGGGAAGTATTAGTTTTCAAACTTTGCTCTTCTTTTACAAGATTGATTTGGTCTTCTAGGTCCTCTGCAATTCCATATGAATTAGTATTAATATTAATAGTTTATGTGGAGCTACTTATTTGTATAGCCACTTTGGCTTTCTGTGGTTGCTATTTACATAATATATCTTTTTCCATCCTTTTTCCTTCAGTCTATTTGTATCTGTAAATCT
>NW_012153507.1:1844963-1847256 GCF_000956105.1 Propithecus coquereli
GCTTTGAAATCTTTGTCTAATAATAATGAATCCAATATCTGATTGCTTTCATTGGCAGTTTCTGTTGCCTGATTTTTCCCCAGTGTATGGGTCATGCTTCTCTGTTTCTTTGCATGTTTTGTAATTTTTTGTTGAAATCTGGACTTTTTTTAGGGAAGTCTACTCCTCCTCTTGCCTGTTCTGCCCAGGTGGTGTAACATACGGTATGCTCAGTCTTCATGGAAAGACAATGGTTTTAGCAGGGCTCTCTTTGTCCCTTCTCCTGACCACACCCAGCTGTTAAGCTCCACTAACTAATTGCTGGCTAATTGCGCTATTATTTTTAATAATGCCCTAGGGCATAAATTGCTTAACAGAGTGATCCAATTAAATTCAGTCTCTTTTGAAAAAAGTTTCTTAGGTCAGTTTTTGAGATTTGTTCTGACCCAAGGGTTCTTTCTAGCTGTCTCTTTTACCAATTCTCTCACACAAACTAGCTGGCCTACAGCTAGCCTGTATCTCCAATAAATTATCAATCTACCTATTGGCTCTCACTATCATTTCTACTGTTTTTTGAGAACTTTTCCAAATTCTGTTGCAAATAAAGTCAGTTCCTTTGGGAGAGATTTCAGCTCTCTGTTCTACAGCCTGATTCTTCCTTGCACCCATTCAGGCAAAATCTCAGAGGTTTTGCTCTAGGTGCTGGGGGCAGGGACAACAGTGCCTACTACTTTCTGTGTGACACATCACTTTAGGAGCTGAGTGCTTATGTTAAGAGGGGCAGTACCCCAGGTCTCCTTGGCTTGCTTCTCTTGGCATGACACCAATGGCAATTGGGGTCCCAGTATTCTCAGTGGTACTGCACTCAATGTAGAGCCTCTGTTCCATGACTGGGGTCTAAACAGTAGAACGGAGTCTCTACCTCTAGTCCACACTTCCCTGGAACATAACATGAGGTAGCTGGGGCAGGATGAAAAATGCTGATATCCTCCCTTTCCTAGGATGATAGCCCTCCTACTGGGAGATGAAGAAAGTGGGAGCCATATGTTCTTGGATTTACTGGTATAAAGTGTAGTTTCCACCTTCCTGGGCTGGGAGGTGAAAAGGAGAAAGTGGTCTGATCTTGCTTCAAATACCACCGACTCTTGCTATTTTAACCAAGTTTTAGTAGATTTTCTTAAATGTTTCTCCATTTGCTGTATACTCTCAGGACCATTTCCAAAGAATTTAAGTATTGTCCTTTAAATAATTTTTACCAGTTTTGCTGGGAAGCAGGTCTGCAGATCTCCTTATGTTGTCATGCCAGAAGTGGAACTCCTCAAGCTACAGGTTCTGACTGGACTTGTCTTTAGTACTCTTGGGCATACACCTAGGAGTGGAATTGCTGAGTCATTTGCTAACTCTAGCTTAATCATAGGAACTTTTAAACACTGAGACCACAAGGGGAGTCAAAGATAATTTTCCCCGAGCCAAGCATACAAATATGTGTTTAATACTGCTCTTTTCACTTACAAAGATACCAATACAGAGATGGAGAATTTTGTATCCCACTATGTCGAACATGTGATGCACTTGCTAGCCAGATAGGAGCAGCAAAATTTGCCGTCTAAACCCTGTTCTCCTTCATGATAAAATATTACTATCACCAAAGCAACAGGCTAAAACTTTATACTGTCTGCTCTGTTTCAAAATTTTTATTATACAGTTTAACAGGCTTTCACTGAAATTCAAAAGTATGCATAAGTTTTCAATGAGGGCAAAATTTCTAAAGAAGAGTTTGGGGGTCTACCTTTGGATCTTCTCCAGTTAAGAGGATGTTACCATCAAACAGGGGTATTTTCTATATAACCATAACACAACATTTTTTGCCAAACCAGGCTTGGGAGCAGAGAAAAACATTTTAACACTGAAATAAATATGGATTAGTAAAAATATGCATAATTTTTTGAGATAAAACAGACCATTTCAAAGAGTTGTTTGAGCTTCCTGCTACCACTCTGGACACTACCCTCAGATTCTTCAGGGTAGGTACTGTACTCACTTATCTCAGCAGTTAAAAATACATAGATGGAAACATTTAAAAAGCCCCACCTTGAATAGTCACATTATAATTATACACCCCCTTCCCCCCATTTACATTAAAAACTCTTTCAGGATAGAACTATGGCTATTATTCTGCATATTCCCAATAAGCTTATTAAAGAGTGTTACTCACACTGGGGATTAAATAAATGATATCTTAAAGCAATCACTGGAAGTAAGGTTGATGAGACTGAAAACAAAAGGAGTAGAATCAAAGGATTCTTTTAAGTTT
>NW_012153507.1:1848136-1851947 GCF_000956105.1 Propithecus coquereli
CTTTCTAATATAAGTCTGATCTCTTCTACTGGCTCCTCAATGCTGCAACATTTTTCTCTAATGTCAAATTTGCATAAAGAAATCTCTCCTCACGTTTATTTATTTAGGGATTTGGGAGGAGTCTTGCTTTTCTAAATAAATAAGAGGACTGTCCTAGGAATTAGTTTCCCATTTCAGCTTTATCTCTTTCCTTCCTCCAATAAGTAAAGGAATCAGATAACTAATTTAGGATTTAATATCGTCTCTTAAGGCAACATAAATTTTAGCATTAGAACTCAACAGAGATCATAAGGATAATAATTTGTCTGACTATCTCTGTATATCCCCGCCTCTTAGAACAGGTCCTGGCTCATAAGAGGTGTTAGGTGTACATTTATTAATTGAATAAATAAAAAAGGGAATTGCTCAATTTCTAAAAACATCTAGGTAATATGAAAATTCATCAAATACAACTAAATCTAAACTAGATGTCCATATATATTTGCAAAGTAATAATGATTTATCATAATGAGGCATAGAAATCACCTAAGGATTATAAACTCCCTAAGGGCAGGAGCTATGTCTTAGTAATCATTTCTATTCCTTACAGTGACTTCCAGTGAATATTACATATTAGAAGATTTATTCATTTTTTGAAGGCAGGAGTTTTGTCTGTTTTGTTCACTTGTGAATTCATAATGCCTAGAACAAACATTTATTGGGTACCTATGGTATGCCAGGTACAAGTCTAAGAACAAGAATATAAAGTTAAGTAAAATATGGTCTCTGAAAGCAAGGGGCTCATCCTCCAGTGGAAAAGTTAGACAAGAAAAAAAAGAATTATAGTGTGACAAGTGCTTTGACAAAGATAAGCATAGAATTCTCAAGAATTCAGAGGAAGGAGCCCTAACTAACTCAGAGGAGGCTGGAGAAGCATGACATGGAGGAAGTCACAGGGGGCAATCTCTATATTTTTCCTAAGTATTAAAAAAAAAAAATTGTTACATTTTTGGGCCTTTAACTAGTAACCCTGAGAAAAAACATTTCACTGTATACAAAGTATATAGGAAAGTCAAGTAATGTAGCCAGGATCCTAAACACTGGGCTTTAAACAGTTTTATGGATTTAATTTCACTTCAGCATTTGTTTAGTTTATACTAAAATTACTTATGCAACGTATCAAACACAGTGGTAGGTTATCACAGTCTTTCTGGAAATTCAGATACATGTAAGGCAAAACTGTCATGATTCTGCAAATTGAGTCATATGGGACATGACTTCAAAAATGGAAAAGAACATACATGGTACACTGAGATATCAGGTATAGGTTTTATAAAGGATAAGTGGGATTTAGCCCAGAAGGATGATATTTTAATGGAGAAAATGGTATGAACAAAGCTGTGACGTGGGGAAGCATAAAGTATTTTGGAGGGGCAATAACTAAACCAATCTCGTTAGAGTTTGTATATGGCATCATATGTAATACATTTTGGAAAAGTTAAGTGATAGATTGTAGAGAGTTAAGAAGCATGGAATTTATTCCCTAGGCAAAAAGGAGTAAATGGTTTAGGGGCAGGGAAGTATCATAATGGAATATAATGGAACAGTATTTTAGGAAAAGTAATCTGGGAGCATTGCTTAAGCTGAACTAGAAGAAAAGACTAAAGATGGTCAAAGTGGTTAGGAGATTCTCACAATAGTCTCTATATAATGTGATAAGGGGAGAGATGTGAAAAGGAAAGGAAACCATCACCTGCAAAGGATGGGCAAAGAGAGGGTGCAAAGAAGATGAAGCTTCTAAACCTGAGCAACAGGACACTAGGAACACAAAAAAGTCAGAAGGGAGACAGATTATAGGCATGAAATTTTGTGATGAGAAGAGATAGATATTATTGGGTCATTAAAATAATTAGGTCATTAAAAAAACATAGAAAATACTAGATAGGAATAATATATCACCATTGCATCTTAAAGTTTAAAAACTAATTTCATACAAAGCTAAATACTTCATGAAGAAAATGAAAAGATAATTTCTATATTCAACCTTCTAATGTTACACTTATAGGATATGGAGTTTAGTAGAAGTTTCATTTACTTATTTGCTTAATAATAAAACTGAGTTGTTAAGACAAAGAGTAGACTAACAAAATAGGACTTCAGATTGCTTCATTTTTCATATTAGCATTCATCTTTCCACTTATTCTATAAAATATAATTACTGTACTTTATACAGCACAGAATACAACTATCGTTTATCTGATGAAAAAATAAAAAGCAAAAATACATCTTTAGGACATATATAAGGAAAATAATAGCTATATAGAGAAAACAGAAGCAACTTAAAGAGCATTGTCTTAGGCTACCATAAGCAAATGTCATTTTAATAAATTCTTAGATAATGCTTCTCAGGAAAAAGAGTTTCTAAGCTACTAGTATTCTAATGGTTGCCAACATTTCTGAGATGCCACTTTGCATTGTTTAATAGAGACTCATAATTTGTACGTACCAACCTATATTTAATATTTAGATATATACCTTATGACTTGTACAATGCATTTCTTTAAAGATGATATCAGTGGAATGGTTGCTGAGTTTCTCAATGCCAACAAAACAGGATGTTGTCCAAGATCAGAAACAGATGGTGAAGCTGGAAGAAACCGCCCAATATACTGCTCAATGACATTCCCTAACAATTGGTTCAAATAGGCATTTGGATTTTGAGACTGACAACACACGATACACATGCCCTATGGGGGAAAAAAATAAGAAATACTGAGAGGTAAAGTTTCAAATCATAAACAATATTTAGAAGCTTACTAATGTATTAATAGTACTCAGCATTAATATTCACGTCAGAATTTGTAACTTATCACAATGGAAAGGACACCTCACGTCATTAATAGGTCATAGGACAATCAGAGAGGTGACCTTAGATAACACACATGATATGGCATATAACCAAGCATGCATATCTTTGAGGCATGGACAAAGGAAGCAGGGGGGAAGAGTAGGAAGACAAAGGGAGACTCTTTGTTCCTCTCATCCTCAGAAAACTTGACTACCACTTGATCATCAACTACATATGTATATAATTACAAAGTTATAAAATAAATTTTTAGGCTACTCTTTTCTAGCTATTGATCATTTTCTAAGACTACAAACTTTATGTTAAAATCTTCCATGTTAAGAAATGTGATACATTTTTTAAAAATAATTAACAAAGGGTGAGGAATACAGAACATGAAGACTCAGAATGACAAGTTATTTAGAGGTTTTGCTACATCAGACACTGTCCTATGTGCTTTATATTCATTATTTCATTTAAATTTCTCATAAAAACCATTGCATTAGTAATATTGTATCTCTACTTTATAACTAGGGAAACTGAGCTTTAGAGAAGTTAAGAGATTATCAAGGTCACACATAACTCATACTGTCTTCTTTCATGTCTCTAGATTTAACCCCCTTCCATTTTGTACAG
The DNA here is from genome assembly GCF_000956105.1 of Propithecus coquereli. Lineage (NCBI taxonomy): Eukaryota > Metazoa > Chordata > Mammalia > Primates > Indriidae > Propithecus > Propithecus coquereli. Next base: position 1,851,597 of record NW_012153507.1, read on the forward strand.
CAGTTAACAAAATATGTTCATATGGATTATAGCATGTAAAACAAACCCATACCCTGAGAAAAAGAAATGTTTTTTTCTGCTAAATTACATATTACTAAATACAGATAATCACCAACATAGCAATAAACTATGTTCTAAAAGTTAATTTATAGTTTGGTACTTTGTGATTCACAATGTGTTTTTCCAGAGAAACAATTAAAAATGTTTGTTAAGTTTCCATTTTTAGCCATAAATGGATATTTGCCCAATAAGAAATTTTGGAAGTTTATTTGTAATGAAAAATAGCATAGAATTGTTAAAACACTACCAAATAACCAACTGGGGGAACCCCCCCCACCCCGCAAACTCTGT
>NW_012153507.1:1854702-1856014 GCF_000956105.1 Propithecus coquereli
CAAGCTCTGGAGGAAAATAAAAATATGCTTATGGAAGAGTATATTTGTGTTAAAAAAAATGCAACCAATTATCACTTCTAAGAACAACAAAGAGCAACATTAATCTTCTGTTATAAAAGAAAGTATAATAATCAATCATAAAGAAACATAATGTTCCCTTAGCAATATTTTAAATAATGCTGGCTTGCTCCTCATTTTTTCAGTAGGCAGAAAATTTCAGTATGACAGCAATATAAGAAGAATTTACATTCTAATTAACATTAATATACCCATAAGAGGAACTGCCATCGCCATGGACATTTGAAAGGATTCATATCACTCTCAGGTGTCACACAGGTATGTTTTACCTTCCATGGTTTAGTTACCCATGGTGCAGTACAATAAGATATGACAGAGAGAAAGAGAGAGAGAGAGAACTTTTATTATAGCATATTGTTCTATTTTATTATTAGTTGTTAATCTCTTATTGTGCCTAATTTATAAATTAAACTTTATCATATGTATGTATAGGAAAAAACACATTATACATAGAATTCAGTACTGTAGCTGTTTTAGACATTCACTGGTGGTTTTGAAACATATCCCCCATGGATAAAGGGGGACTACTGTATTTCATCTTCTGCAATGGTTAAAATCCTTTGCTGAAGACCTTAAGCTTTATGAGTTCATATAAGGCACAAGTAACATACCTGTTTTACTATCAGACCCTTACTTTTTTAAGTTTCAGCAGAGAATATTTGTGTGTGTATGTGTCGGGTGGGGGGTATTAAAAATGCAAAAAGGAAATATGAAGAGAAAGAAATTTCTTAGACCAAAAACTTTGGAAAGGTTTAAGTACATATAGTAGCTTTGTAAAAAAAAAAAAAAAAAAACTAATTTTTTTTCCTCGGTATTAACATATTATTTATTTACTGATGAGACTGAAAATACAGAAAAATATTAATAATGAAGATAATGCCTCCCATCCAAAGATAACCACTAGAAAAGTTCTTATGTAATTATTTTCTATTCTATACATAAAGAATAGGGATCACCACAATATGCATTTAAAAACCTTTATATTTAGAAAGTAATTTTGATCATTTAAGAACATTAAAAAATATGTACTATTGCTAGGGTTATAAAATTATTAAATTTCAGAAGTATTTGCGTAGTATATGCTAACTCCTACCTTAAAGCAGCTCTTTAACTAATGTATCCCCAGTTCCCAATCCAGTGCCTGATATATACTCAATAAATATTTTTTTTTGTTCAAGATACAACATGAGAATGGGAATAAGTAATTTTGATCATTTAAGAACATTAAAAAATA
>NW_012153507.1:1856292-1859478 GCF_000956105.1 Propithecus coquereli
CAAACTCTGTTTTTTGAATGGTTTGGTTAAGGTAAATCATATTAAATTAGAAGAGAAGATGAAGTAGTAAATAGATACTTTTTGAAAATTCTAAAGAGGAGCTGGGTATCTTGAAGAAATTAAAGACATAGCTCTAGTTTTGCCAAATGGATAATATACCAAATTTTTCAATTTACCCCTTATGAAGTTTTAAGAATTCTTATTAAATGGACTGTCTGGGTTTAAAAGGACCACATGGAACAAATGCTCCAGACTCTCTTGCTGCCACAACTCCTCTTTGTGGGACTGGTAGTTCAGGCTGTGCTGGGGCTGCCTTCTCCTACCTTTCTGCTAGATGATACACTAAACTTTGTTTTAAACATTATTATGAATACAAATTAGAGAGACAACTTGAAACTTCTAAGAAATCTTAAAATTCTGTTAAAAAAATTCATCTATGAAAGAGATTGCTTGTTACTTAATCAAAATCCATTTTCCCTTCCTCCTCACCTTCCCTTGCTGGACCTCAAATTAAGAAGCACTAATCTTTCAATATCAGACACTAATGAATAATAAAGTATACCCCCAGCCCCATCCTTTCTCTGAATGACAGATCAGTACTTACAACTGCCTACTGGACATCATGACCTAGATATTCCACAGCACCTCAACTAAAGCTGCTCAGAAACCAATTTCTACCTTCATCCCTACATCTCCAGAATTTCCCATTTCAGTAAGTAGCACTACTATATACATAAGCATCTACTCTGGAATGTAGGAGGTATTTCATTTCTTTTTGTTCCCCCACAATATTCACTCAGCAATTACTTTTGATCAGAGTTCTTAAATGTTTTTGAAATCTACTGTGTGGGCTCTATTCCCACTGCTTTAGTTCAAAACTTTCAGGTCATGTGTGAGTAAATGCAATGAACTAGTTAGTGCTTTCCAAGTGTCTAATATAACCTCCATACCAACTGTCTTAGATGTTGCCAGTAAAATCATTTTTCTAAAATGTAAATATGATTGTCACTTCTACTGCTCCACTCGAAATCCATCAACAGTCCCCACATAAAAGATTAAGTCCAAACTTGTTAGCGTGGCATGTAAAGCCCTTCATTATATGGCTCCTTTCATGTGAATCTACAGCCACAGCACAACTATTTGCTTTTCCCTGGTGAGCCATATCTTCTTAAAGCTCAGGCCCTTGTATATGATCCTCCCTCGGAGAGGAACAGCCCTCCAATTGTCACCCAGTCTGCTCTTTTACAACTAATATTCTCTTCTACGGTGTCTTCTCTTACATCTCCTCACCCCCAGTCTTGATTGATAGATAGCTGAGATCTCTAAGGAAAATATTGAGCACCCGACCACAAATGTCTGTGTTAGTCTACCTCCATTCAACTTTAAGCTCCTTGAGGGTAAAGATTTTTCCTTTTTCATCTTTGTTTTCAAAGCCAAACATAAAAGAAATTTAAAACTTGTTCAATGGATGTGCCACACATAGACCTTACATTATAATACATGATTTTTAAATCTGCATTTAGTAATATGTTTTAAGGCAAAATTTTGACTAAAAAAATTTTTTTTTTTTTTAATTTTTAAGTAATCGCACATACTATACCTGGAGATACAAAGGAAGACTTTTTTGAATTGCAGTAAACATAGGTGCAGGCAGTTCCTTCTCTTGCTGTAACACTGTATGTGGCAGCAGTAAACAATCTATGATCCGGAATAGTAATTTTTGGGCTTTCGAGGTGGCAAAGATTTGTGCCCATGATTTAACAATAATTCCTAACAAACAAAAGAAGTAACAGCAGTTGTGGTTATCTTCTAACCAGAACATTTTGTCATTCAATTAAAAAAACTGTATTTAAAGCACATAGAACCAAATTAAAATAAGCAGTAGGAAGAGACATATACTAGAAATCAAAAAACTTATGTCAAGGCATATAATTCAATAAAGACATAAATTTCTCTCATAGTTCTGGGTCAAGAAAAACATTTTCTGAGCAACTGTCACTTAATATACATAAACAGGTTGAGTATCTCTAATCTGAAAATCTGAAATGTTCCCAAATCTAAAACTTTTTGAGTGCAGGCATGATGCTCAAAGGAAATGCTCATTGGAACATTTCAGATTTCAGATCTTTGTATTAGGGATAGATGCTCAACCAGGTAAGTATAATGCAAATATTCTAAAATCAACAAAAAGCTGAAATCCAAAACACTTCTGGTTACAACCATTTCAGATAAAGAATACTTAACCTGTATACACTCACAGTGAATTATATTTATATATTATGTGACTATTCAGATTGAATATTGAAATTAATCAGATTTCCCTTTTTGCTTTGGCTGCTAGGAAGCTCAGGGGTAAATTTACAATCCAACTTTAAAAATACTGTAGGATTATACATTATGCTTTTGTGTTCATACCAATTTTCTCTGGGTCTTATCATGCTACTCTTCATTTATTTTCTTGATACCCCTATTTCTTTATAATTTTATCTTATTTTACAGGCTGCTTTAATCCAGTTTACAACAATAAGAGATATAACTAATTTGATTGTTAAAATTTAAAAAAAAATAGGATTAGCTGCAATATCGTGGAGCGAGCAATCACTCAACCTCCTTGAACTTCACTTTTTACATCTTTTGATTAGTTAATATAAACAAAGAAAATTTTGATTCTGAAGGAAGAGAAACAGACTGCTTTACTACTTGAAATATATTATGGTTTCCTTGATGCTAGAAGTCTGTCAATTGCTACATTTGATGATAGTAAAGCTTAACAAATGAGCACCCTTTGTTTAAGAAAGTAATTAAAAACAGATATATAATTCCCATTAGGATGTATTATTGCTATTGAGGTCTCCTTTATTGAAAAATGAATTTAAAAAGAGATTAAGCACTTGTCCAAACAGCACAATGGTACATATATGCTGCATAAACTTTTATATTTTATTCCATCTCAGAAAGCAAATAAGATGATAAAATTCAAAGTCATTTTGATCAAACAAAAAGTTTAAAATTCAAGCTCTGGAGGAAAATAAAAATATGCTTATGGAAGAGTATATTTGTGTTAAAAAAAAATGCAACCAATATCACTTCTAATAAGATGATAAAATTCAAAGTCATTTTGATCAAACAAAAAGTTTAAAATTCAAGCTCTGGAGGAAAATAAAAATATGCTTATGGAAGAGTATA
>NW_012153507.1:1861703-1879567 GCF_000956105.1 Propithecus coquereli
ACCCAAGTGTCCATCAATACATGAGTGGATTAATAAAATGTGGTATATGTATACCATGGAGTACTATTCAGCTTTAAGAAACAATGGTGATATAACACCTTTTGTATACTCCTGGGTAGAGCTGGAACGCATTCTACTAAGTGAAGTATCCCAAGAATGGAAAAAAAAGCACCGTATGTACTCATCATCAAATTGGTATTAACTGATCGACACATAAGTGCACACATAAGAATAACATCTATTGGATGTTGGCCAGGAGTGAGAGGGGAGGAGGGGGCGGGTATATGCATACACAAAGAGTGCGAGGCGCATCATCCGAGGGATGGACACTCTTGAAGCTCGGACTTGGGGGGACAGAGGGGGAGCAAGGGCAACATACGTAACCCAAACATCTATACCTCCATAATACGCTGAAATAATAAAAAAAAAAAAGATGATCAAATCTACTTGGGAATGTGGGAAAGAAGGGGAAATTTGGGCTGGGCACCCAAGGGTCATGGGTAGAATTTCAATTAAAAAGACAAAAGAGAAGAATGACCAAAGAGACAGGGATGATCAAAAGGAAAGGCATGGAAACAGAAAATTATAAGTTATGAAGAATGAGAGAAAAAACAACAACAATACACAGAGGAGGGAAGTTGAGGATTTTATCGATGGACCAACCCTGCCTTTTCAGAAATTACTGAGCTACAATTAAGATCCCAGATGCCTTCCTTCATACGAAGTGTGATTTTATCAACAGTTTTGTCCCTTCCGCTATTAGGCCTGCAGCCTTGTAAGTGAATAGTAGGGGTTTTCCAGTTAGGAACTGGTAAGGTAGTAAAGCACACAGGGGTTAAGTGTATCCCTCAAGTGATTATGATATCTCAACCCCAATGCACTTTAAAGCAGGTTCAAATTTTCAAATGTTTATATTTGCTCTTTTTCCATTTTGTTCTAAACCTTTAACATGAAGAAAGAGTAAGTTACTTGTCCTACTTTCTAGAGAATAAGAAGTAAATAAATGGGCAACACTTTAGCAGTATACTCTACTCCCAATCTGTGAGACCTAGACAAAAGGAAAGAATATAGATCTATCTGCCACTAAGTCAAAAATTAACAAGGCAGGCCGAGCACGGTGGCTCACGCCTGTAATCCTAGCACTCTGGGAGGCCGAGGCAGGTGGATCGCTCAAGGTCAGGAGTTCAAGAACAGCCTGAGCAAGAGCGAGACCCCGTCTCTACTAAAAAATAGAAAGAAATGATCTGGACAACTAAAAATATATATATAGAAAAAATTAGCTGGGCATAGTGGCGCATGCCTGTAGTCCCAGCTACTCGGGTGGCTGAGGCAGAAGGATTGCTTAAGCCCAGGAGTTTGAGGTTGCTGTGAGCTAGGATGACGCCACGGCACTCACTCTAGCCAGGGCAACAAAGCGAGACTCTGTCTCAAAAAAAAAAAAAAAAAAAAAAAAAATTAACAAGGCAGCAAAACAAAGAAGGCCCTCAATTCTTCATGAATGGAATTCTGCTACAGGTCTACATATCAATAATCCAAATGTGATTTTGTAGTTCCCAATAAGGCTATCATATATTTTGTAAAACAAAGACATACCCTGAAATCATACATTTAGCTTGGCAAAAATCTAAATCTTGAAACATCAGAAAACTTTTAGAGACTAATAAATTATAAGCCTAAATGTTAAAATATTTACCAATCTACATTTTACTATGTCAAATTTATAATAAATTCCCACTTAAATTTTCTCTAAAATTAAGATGCTTGAATTGCTATCACTTTTACTACAATCTACATTATCCATATTTACACATTTTCACACTCTCATTTATCTTTCACAACAAAGATAAAAGGTTTCAGACAGCCCAGATCAGGTTTATTCATACATTCACAAGATTAAAGGGAACAGATACAAGGTTTTGGCCACAGAGAAATAAAAATAACAAAAAACCTAAATTCTATATAAAAACTTCTAAGGAACTCTTTCTCATTTACCTTTACACAGTTTCTATTTTTGGTTAGCAACATGGTTTTAGTGAACAAAAATATTCAAATAACTGATTTCCTAAAGAAAGATGAACTCCATTGTTTACAACAGGCACAGAAAATACTTCTTTTTGAAAAGAGAAAACAGAGTACTTTGAGAAAGAAGATTTGAAACACAAATATCTTTCATGCCGTATTAAATCTTCTCCTAACCTCCTTCATACATAGCAGGCCATAAATATAGAAGAAAGTAATAGTTTTCTGATTTTTTTTAATACTAGCAAAGTATAAATGAACATTTAAAAAAAGGTCCATTTTGGTTATTTGGGTATTCACAATGTGATTCACAACAGACTACTAAGAACAATTGGTAATGGCATATTTTCTATATTGGTCATAGCCTTAATATTAACACAATATTGAAAAGAGGTACAGAGAGGCCAACATGAATTATTTTAAGCTAGATCACTGTATTTCAGATTATTCTTATGAATATATAGAGAGCAGTGATTTAGCCAGTATATTCCTATCAACCATACTACAGGCTCAACCTAAGGAAATGTTACTAGCAAAATAATGTCAGGAATACATACCCATCATTCCATAAGTCAGCTGCAGCCCTGCACTGGAACTTTTTTTTCCCAAATAAGGCTTTATATATTTTAATACTTCACCAAGGTATTCTAAGGACTTCGTGACCATGGCAGATTTATCAGAAAGTGTCTGGAGATTCCCGTAAGTTATGCCGACAGCCTATAAATAAAGAAAAACATTATTTAACTTTACAAGTTTTATACAATACAGATTTTGAAAAAGATAATTTTCTCTCAACACACACAATACATACACAAGCACACTTCTCTTAAATATTTAAGTCTTCACCCTTAACTTTACAATAAAGATTCACAGAAATTAAAATCTAAGTGAAAAGAATTCTTAACTTTAATAATTAAAATAAAGGTTAAAGGAAGAATTAAAAAATCAATTTGCCAATCATTATTTATAGAAGGTCTGACTCAGCAAAGTATTAGTGAAAAGAAACATGAAACCGATGTGTAAGTGGCTGGTCACCAAATCATATCGTGATTTCCAAACAAGCTGGCTCACCGTATTTCCCAGCAAATGACTAAGAATTCAAAATCCTCAAATTCCTATAAGAAAGACCTACAAGTAATATAAAATTCTCACAAGTAAAACCTCTATAATGTTCAGCTTTATTATCTCCCCAGAATTTTCTTTATGAGCCATCTGATGCCAACTTAACTTTCCCAGAAAAAAAAAGAATGGGGCAGAGAGGGTAGGGATGGCAAAACAGCAAGGTGGTGGACAAGAATGTGAGGTGGGGCAGTAAGAGAACAGTGAAGTGGAAGAAGAAGAGAAATAAATGAGAGAATAAACTGAGGAAAGGTAAGAATAAGTCAGAGGTGAAAAGGCACAAAAGAATCAAAAGATGACTGGCTAAAGATGGGTTAGAAGGTTTGAAGAAAGTAGTAAAATTTTCAAACCATTTTTGAGAAACTTAGAATGGATTTTGTGACCCAAACTGCACCATGAATGACACCAATACACACAGTTATGTGACTTTTCTTCTGTAGCACTCAGCAGACAAGACAAGGGACAGAAAGCAGGTGGTTGCACTGAACCAAAGTTGAGGGTTTGTAGGTGTGACCAAAAGACAAAAGTTCTGAGATTGTGAGGGTGTTGGTAGGAGTAGCTCAAGTGAGGTCCAAAGGGTCCTAACTGAGGTGAACAGGGAAGAAAGGGAGGCCTTGAGAGGATGTCGTACTTGGATAAAAGGGAGTAAAAGGTCAAAATGTGATCACTGATGAGCTGGAGCGATAGGTGGTAATAGATAAGGAGCTTTCAGATGCTCCAAGTGAGTCCCTGGCTCAGGGTTTAGTCATGGAAGGGGTGGATGAAGCAGGGCAGAAGTAAAGACTCTTTCTTTGACTGAGAGGCTACTGGAGAAGCTTTGAAACGAGGGCTTAAGTTATCCATAGTGACATTAAAGTTGACCACATTGATAATAAAATGTGAAATGGAAAAAAAGATAAGAAACTCAGTGAACCTGAGTGAATCGGATAAGAACAAGAGATATACCTGATTAATCCCCTTCTTTTCTATTTAGCTCTCCTGCCCTTTGTTTTCTATATTTCTTTCCCTCAACCAGAAGTTCTCAAACTTTTTGGTCTTAGTTCCCTTTTACACACTTAAAAATTGAGGATCTTGAAGAGTTTTTCATTATTTGACTTATATCTATTGACATTTATCATATTAGAAAATTTTAAATTATTTATAATTCATTGAAAAAGGATGAACATTACATGTTAATATAGATAACATATTTTAGTGACAGATTATTTTCTGAAACAAAAAAGAATTACTGAGAAGAGTAGTATTTTTTTAACATTTTTACAAATCTCTTTAATGTCTGTCTTAATAAAAGATAGCTAAATTCTCATATCTTCTTCTGCATATAATTTACTATGATAGGTTGTAGTTGAAGAAGATCCAGCCTCACAAATATATGTAGTTAGAAGAAAAAGAAGTATTTTGAAAGATTTCTCAGTTAACTATGGGAATTCCTCTTTGCTATTATACTAAAACTTAGCAAGCAGTATTTCATAAAGGTTAGTTTAACTAAATCATGAAATCTAATGAATCATGGAATCTAAAACCATGTTAATGAACATTTTGCACTCCACTATGTTAAAAGCCATTGGTCTATCTTGTACTTTGAATGAATCTTTAACAAACATGAATGCTTTTTAGAAAGCCTGTATTGGTCATTTGGAAAATTTTGGTTCATTGAGTTATTCAGCTTCCCAACATTGACACATTTCATTATCCATATTGCAAAAAAATCATACTTGTTAATATACTACCATTCTCATTAAAAAAGTCTTTAAGTATCAGGAAGCTCTAAAGCTCATGATGGCAAATACAAGGTTTCCAAAATTCTAATTTTCTTGAAAGCTTGAATTATATCATTAACAACGAATACTGTCAGTTGTTTTCTTTGAAGTGATAGGCTCACTCCATTCATTTTTGAGAAGATGTCTGCCAAATAACAAAGTCTGAATAACCATATTTTGTCAGTTATTCTTTTAAGATAAAAGCAGTCAGTTCAGCTTGCAACTCAAATAATCACACAAATGCTTTCCATTTACACAACCACATTGCTTTGGTATGCAGCAAAAATGCTTTAAGTGCATTGTCATTTATAGAATATTAAAATGACATGTACTCAAGGGTCAAAATTTAATAAAATTCTTAATTCTGCTTCATTACAGATATTCTTAAGTGAAACTCTATTTTTTTTCCTGTGAGTGCATGGAAGTGTAAATTTTCATGACTACTAGTATAATCTTGGGCCACAGTGTTGATTCATGCAAAAGCTTTCGCACTGTTTGTATAAATGTCAAGATAGCTTTGAGCTGGTGGTATCAGTAACCTCCAGGAGTCTATGAATCATACTTTTGAACACCAGTGCCCTAGACATCTTGGTATTTCTCTGTGTTTAGCTTTAACCATCCTAGACTAAAAGATGTATATTTTTCAGTACCTTGACAATAATTTCTTTCATGTCATATTATCATTTCTAAGTGGAAAAGAGTTAACTTACCAGACCCAAGACCGCCACCCTTAAAACATCCTGCTTGCAAGGTTAGCCCTTGGCTAGCATTTGGAGTCTTAGATTTTGGGAGGCTTCCTACCATTCCCTGATAAGAATGGCTCACTGTACCTAAACTGTCTGTGCAAACATTATGGTTTATGCTGAGGACCTGCTTTCCTTCTGAAGTCTGGAATTCTGTAAGTGTGAGGCAAAGAGGGCATATGTGACCAGTCCCCAATAAAAACCATGGGCACTGAGTAGCTAATGAGCTTCCCTGGCAGACAATAATTCACATGTCTTGTCACAATTCCTGGCTTGAAGAATTAAGCACATCCTATTTAAATTCACTGGGAAAAGACTCTTGAAAGCTGTGCCTGGTTTCTCCACACTTCACCCCATGTACCTTTTCCCCTTGCTGATTATGCTTTGTATCCTTTCTCTGGATTAAGTCATAGCTGTGAGTACAACTACATGCTGTACTGTCAGTCCTTTTAGTGAACCTGCAGATAATCTTGGGCACCCAACACAACTTCGAACTAAGTAAGTTTAAAATGGAAACCCTCCCCTACTTCCCCCCATCCTAAATCATGATGTTCCTATTTCTCCTTAAGGTATCATCACTCTTCTAAACACAGTATTTATTTCATATTCATTCAGAAATCCCCAAACTACTGAATCCTCAATTCCTTTAAAACCTTACTAGTTTCTGGCCAATAATTCTCTGTACCTTTAATCTACACTACTATTACTAACTTTCGTAAAAAGTCATTTGATCAAATTACACCTACTTAAAAACTTAGAAAGCCTTCACACTCTTCACAGGCTAAAATCCATACTTCTTATACCAAAATGCTCTGAATTATTTACTTACTGACTGATCTATCAACCAATTGGCCCTTGGCATATAATACTTTGTGTTATTATTTTAACTTTTGTATATATCTTGTATTCTCAGACAAGTGCTCTGAAATCAAGAACGACTACTTTTGGTTTTTCAAATCCCTAAGAAGTCCTAGCATATTATCTAGCATTCAGCAAAAAACTATCATTTACTCAGTGATGAAAAAACAATTATTTTGGGCCAAATTAAATTATGGGAGCCTTTGAAAACTATCAATGGAGAGCTTGATTTCTACTTCCCTTTCTGATCCAATACGGTTCCTAGCATACCATAGGTGTTTAGTTAAGTGCAGGTTGAGATCCAATCAACAATGAAATAAAGGCCTGAACAGAAATGTGTATTTTACATCTGCATTTACTATTAGTAAATATTTTAAGGAATTATATGATATTGCTAATTGTCATACAATTATACTTTAACTTAATGGAAACGAATGGAAGAATTAATATTTATAGAAAGGTTGTTTTTAGATGTATTTTCACTGCAGCTAATACCAACCATTCTGTAGAAAAATAAACCAACTTTTACTGTGAATAGCTTACAAAAGACACTAATCCAAACACATTAACAACCTTACTTAGGTTTGTAAAATAAACACTATCACACATATTCCTGTAAAATTAATAATTAAAAGTGAAATTTTGAATGGTACTATTTATTATGGAGATAAAACAAAACAAATGGATTGGATTTTAATGCCCCAACCATACTATCATAGGAAGTAGATGGTGCCTATGCTTACACTGTTTGCTACAGACTGGTAAACATTAGGCTGGAACTATTATGGATCCTTTACAAGGAAATTTAGTTCCCAGGTATCTGAAGAATATTGTGTCCAGCAATTTCAGCAATAAGATATTCCTATAATTTAAGTTAACTGTGGATTAAAGCTTTTATGTAGTATTTAATTTTATTATTCTTCATTAAATGTAATTTTTCTGCTGTTCTTAGGTGTGAATTTTTCTAGACCTTAGATTCACATTTTTCTTCCTCCAGAAGTTTATAATAGCAGGCAACCAATAAGATAATTCAATTTATAAAAATCCATTTTACAGAAAAACTTTAAAAATACTTCAGGTTTTTCCAAAAAATAATTATATTGATCTGGACAATTACACTAATAAATAAAAATTACCTCAAGGAAGCGAACAAGCGCTTTTTTAGGGTCTTCTGGTATGGGAAAATATTCAATTTGAGCCTTTGAGAAAATACTCTTTACTTCTGAGAGTTTAAATAGTAACCTTGTCAGTTCAGTCAACTGTTCCATGTACTCTTTTTCTGTTAAAATAAAATTATATAATATTTATATTTGTTACATAAACTCATACAATAAAATATAAAATTGTACATACATGAGAGAAGGGAATGTAGCACTCTTCATTTATGACATGCTTTCTTTTAAAATTTAAATTTCCACGAAATTAAAGACTTTGAATTAAGTTTCTCTCATTATAAACATCCTACCCCAAAAAGTTATTCAGGTTAAGCCAACTGATGTAATAAGATATCAAAGTAAATTTGGAACACTTTTTCAGGCCAGCCTTCATGAAATTAACAAGTGGTTATAAAGAATAGCTTTAGGAAAAGGTATGTCCTACAGACAACAGAACCATATGGGATATTTAAAAAAAAGTGCATGTATCACTCAATGACTACTGAAGAAAGGCAAAATGTCTAATATAAAATAGGAGGGAATTATTCATAATTGGATATTTTTCTTTTTAGGGCATTTGCAGTGTGATATCTGGTTATTTACTTCAGATTTCCACTTTTTTTGTGTGATCAGTTTCTTCAGGGTAAAAAACAAACAAACAAACAAACAAAAAATAGCTTGTCACCTGAGGAGCAAGTTATTGTTCTTGGCTTCCAACAAAACAAGTTCTATTATCTTTATAGCATAGAAATTTGTCATATACAGTAACAGAAAATTATCAAAAAAGGAACAGGCTGCAAAATTAAATAAATTCTCCTTATATTTATACCTAATTACGAATATATTTTGTATATTTTCTATTAATTTATGTAACAAATGATCTAGACAGCAAAAGCTTTCCATAGATATCACAATCCCCCCAAGAAAGCCTACAACACTTACCAACTGCCTGTTCGAGATTCTTATCAATGAACAAATCATCAGGCCCAGAGAGGTTTTTTATGTACATTTGCAAAACACAACGGATCCATGATCTTATAGTTAAGGCTTGAAAAGATACATAGCCTGAATGAGAAAGTGCTTCACATAATGTGCTGTAAAAACAAGTTGACAAATATTTTTTTAAAAACCCAAAACAAAATGACAATATATTTCCTGAGTATAGAGAAATAACGAAAAACATTCTGACATCCCCCCAACTCCTTGGCCTCACTTATTTTTCAGATGAACATACTAATGTAGACATGATTGCTGAAAATGAACACTACAGATATACCCAAAAAGATATGCTAAATATTCTTATTTTCATTTGCAATGTTCTAATTTTCAAATTTCCTTTTTCCACTGATGGCATATGCGTAGGCTTATTCCAAGGGAAAGAATAAGAAAAAATATGGTTAAAATGGGAAAAGCAAGGGGCTCATAACTAGCAAGGTGAGATAATAATGAAGGAAGTGGCAAGTAGAATAAAAACAGTAGCCCTTTGAGAAAGTAAACAGAGAAGTGGTCATGATCATATAGGTACAAAAAAAATTAAAGACAAAACATATTCCTGTGTGGGTCTCCTGACATTCCCATTCCCATCCCATCCTTTCCTGCTTCCTTATTTCACAGGCAGTCATTAGTAAAGATCACCTCGTACAGAGTTCCAAGACAATGTCTGCCAAAAATTTTTTAAAAATTCTTTCCATGAAGTCAAAGGCCTGGCTACATCTGGTTTCTAATTCGTTTATAAGTCATGGTACAAGCATGGGGGTGGTCTTAAGCTAAATAGAAAGTGTTATGTAAAGTCAGAAATTTTAAAAATACATATAAATCACAACTCTAAAAATACTATTTTGAAATACTTTGAATATAATTTGTCATAAAAGAGTATACAAGACATATTAACACAGACTGGTCATTTATTACCTATGTAACTTTCCCAAAGCTATTAAACACTTTTGCATTTCAGTTTCTTCAACTGTTAATAATATAACAATAATATTATTTTTAAAATGAAAATTATTTCAAATAATTTCAGCAAAAGTGTTTATTCAATAATATAAATGTTCATTATTATTACAGAATTATCAAGCTAGAAGGGATTCTAAAAATAATCCAGCTGAAGTTAACTTCCTTACCTTACAACTAAAAGCCCAATAAGAAAATGTAAGATTAATGACTCTGCTTAATGAGCCTCCTTAGGAAAATAATTACCTACCAAATATATTTCTCTTCATTTCCACTGACTGGCAACTTAGACAAGAATTACATTGACCTCTTAGGCCTATATATTTATTTTACTTTCTCCCAACCTGACATTCCTATTCAAATCTTCCTGATCATCCTACACTATTTCTATTGTAACTTTACTTATGGTATATTTTTTTCTATCAAGCTTTCTCAGATCTCTTGTGTAATGTGGCAGCAAGAGATACTTAGAGATAAGAAAGCTATCGTTGGCTGGGAGCCATGGCTCACACCTGTAATTGTAGCACTTTGGGATGCCCAAGAGGGAGGATCACTTGAGGCCAGGAGTCGGAGACCAGCCTGAGCAACATAGGGAGATCCCATCTCTAAAATTAGCTGGGCATGGTGGTGCATGCCTATAGTCCCAGCTACTCAGGAGGCTGAGACAAGAGGATTGCTTTAGGTTGAGGAGTTTGAGGTTGCAGTGAGCTATAATGACGCCACTGTACTCCAGCCTGGGTGACAGAGACCCTGTCTCATTAAAAAAAAAAAAAAAAAAAGAAGAAAGCCATTCTTCAGGTCAAGTACCTTGTTCATGATCTTACAATTTAGAGTCAAATCTTTAAAAATCTAGCTGCAAAAAGGAAAATTATTTAATCCAAAACTGTAATAATATACCCATATTTTATAGATTTGGCAATAATTGTATAATTTCTTTCACAATGGAAAACTGTGGAAAGGTCAATTCAGGGTGGTAATAAGGCAGTCTTACAAAAACAGTTTTGAAAGGGCTTAACCAAAAACGTTTTTTTTTTTTTAAAAAGGCCAGGAAACATAAATTAACTCTTCTACTATTACTACTGTCACAATGCCGATACCTCTGCAAGCAAAAACCTGCCAAAGTCAAAGTATAAGTAGTAAAGATCAGTTTTCATTTGTGAAAATTCTTACCTTCCTAGGGTACTGATCCATAATGGACTTGCATTAATGTACATGCTTGAAATAAAAACACATACCTATTTTGTAGGAAATGACTTAAATATCTTGCAACAACTTGGGGCCAGATGATATCATCCCAACCAAAAAGTTGAATTATTGATATAACTGGCTGAGGCTGAAGATCTGATGGAGCTGTGCTTGGCATGTCCATTGCCAGCAAAGTAAAATCTAGATTTAAAAATGAGAGAAACTTAATGTGAGAAATTCGTTAAAATTCTCTTTTCCCTTAAAATTATAAAGTGATTTTAAAAAGTACCAAATAATAAAATGTCTTATTTAAAAATGTAGAACAAACAAAAAGCTAAAATGGAACTAAATTCATGTTGTCAAAGAAATTTCTGTAGCATATCTAGATCTCCAAGAAAGGGTCTAGAAGAATCTATCTTAACATTATCATCATGGATCTATAATGGCTTTCTCATATCCCAAATCGTAAGCCTGAGGTTTCTGCTCATGTGCCTCTATCATTCAAAAAAACCCATTAAAAAGATATTTGTAGCATCCAACTCTTTCCAATTAAGCTAATTTACTTGCCACCTGCCACAGATGAATAGTTCACTCTCACCTTAGACATTGGACATTCTCTTCTATCAAACAGTGATCTCCTACAATCGATGATACCCCACTTCCTTTGGAACACACACAGTCTAGGAACTAGAATTTCTTAGTTAACCAAGCTAAAGAAATATGCTTTATTTTGTGATTTCCTGGGAATCCATCAACTCAATTTGTACTATATTGTCAATAAATTGTCCATTAAGCACTGCCTGCTATGAAGCTCTCTCAAATGGTGGCTGTTTATTCTCCCACTCCCCTCTTACCACTTGACCTACAGAGAAGGTAAGTTTACTTCTTGGTTCACATTGCTGCTTCTAGACTATTCTCCCTTCTTCCTCCCTGAAAATTCTAGCTCTGAATCTTACATCATCTGATTTTAACAGCCACTAGCTCTCCTTGTTGCATTCACCTGTTTCCTAGTTCACCTCTCATTCCTTGTAGATTGTAGCTATCATTTTCTCCAACAGCACTCCTGTCATAATCCTGTATGATTTTTCTTCCAGTATCATAAGTCTCTCAATTTCTTGGGCCCCTTCTCCTCCAGTGAACCTATACTTCATTCTACTTCAGCCATTCACTGCCATGGTAACACTCAGAGACCCTGGCATTACCAAAAACTACAATCTCTATCATTTCGCTTTTTGACACCAAACTAGCTTTCCAACTCTCTTCTTCTAGGGCCTAACTCCAACCATTCTTTGATTCCATCGGGACCTGCAATCCATTGATCCTACAACTTTTTCCCTATCCCTTCCTCTCTAGGCAGCTTGATTGCATGGTCCATTATTATACTCATTTGTTTATACCACAAATTCCTTTACTCCTTTCTTGATTTGGGTACTTATATTGGGTACTTGTTTAATTCTAACTTTTAGCCTTTTCCCCACATGTACCTCTCCCTGCACCAGTATAGATGACTGGAGAACAATCATACTGACTGATAACACTTTAAATTTGTGACTACAAACCTCAAGTAGGCTCTTAGAACTGGCCGGCATTCATACTACATTTCCTTAGTCCATTCAGTCTTCTATTCTCTTAGAGGACTCTTGCATACCTTCTCTTTACTCTTCACTAACAACCAGCACCTTCTCCCCTTTCCTCACTTTCAGATAACGGCCTTACTTAATACTTCACAGAGAAATGAGAAACATCAGAAGAGAACTACCACAAGCTTCTACCACATTGACCCAGCTGCCTCCATCTGGGCCCATTTACTCTGCCTTCTCTTCTGCTACTACACATGAACTGAGGCCAAGTCCTCTATGGGATTCCATCTTCTCTTGGCACTAAGACAAAAGTGACTTTCTTGCACCATCGAACTTTCTTTCATTCTGGAACATTCCTGCCAGCATCATAAATCTACTGAAATTTCTCACATGTTATTTAAAAACAAAACTCCCCTTTGACCCCTCAAGTTAATATCCCCATTTTTCTACTTCTCTTAAACAGTGATATTAAAAAAGATTTATCTACATTTGCAGCCTGCAATTCCTCTTTTCACATTTTCTCTTGAATCCTCTTCAGTCAGGCCTTTGCCTCTCTGCTACATATAAAATGCTCTTCTAGGTCACCAGTGCCTTCTCTCTTGTTAAGTCCAGTGATCAATTCTCAGACCTCATCTCGCTTGAACCACCAGCAGCACTTGAGTTGCTGTTCATTTCCCCTTCCTTGGGTACCAGGACACCACACTTTCCTGGTTTTCCTCTTACCTCACCCGCACCCCTTTTCAGTGTCCTTTCTTGTTTCTCCTTACCCTACACATCCGAACATAGGAATATCCTAGGGCCCAGTCCTCAAACTTCTCTTATCACCTATACTTACTCAGTTGGTGATTTCATCCAGTTTCATGGCTTCAAGGACTATTTATACATGGATAGTTACCAAATTTAAATCTCTAGCTGGCACCTCTTCTCTGAACCCTAGGCTCATTATCCAAGTGCCTATTTAACATGGTAACTTGGATTCTAATGGACATCTAAAACAATATATCCAAAGTAAAAATCTTCATTCCCTCATCCAATCTGCTCTCGCCACAACGTTCCTCGTTTCAGCAAATGGCTATAGCTCTCCTCTTTATCTATTTTGGTTACTGTATCTTATCCACTTAGCAAATTCTGTCAACTCTACCTTCAAAATACTTTCTTTACCTTCAGAAAGAAATACGACCACTTCTCACCACCGCTCCTGCTACCACTCGAGCCCACACTGCTCATTTCTGGGTTTTTGTAATCGTTCCCTAATTGGCCACCCTGCTTCTCCTCTTGCCTCCCCATAAGTCTAGTCTCCACCTAGCAGCCAGAGGGATTATATCATTCTTCTCCTCAAAACTTTGCAATAGCTTCCAATTTCAGAGTGAAAGCAAAGTTTTTACAACCAAGGCAGAACATATACTAGCTCTCCATTACCTTGTGACTACATCTCTGACTTCTCTTTCTTTTTCTTTTTCTACCTGGGCCTTTACTGCTTCCCTGTAGTTTCTCAAACACCCCAGACATGCTCTTGCCCCTGGACTTCAGCATAGTGTGGTCTCTCACCTCCTTTGCTCAAATGTTACTTACTCAGATCTTCCTGACCAATCCATTTAAAATCACAACCTGCCTCTGGCCTTCCCCATTCCCATCCTCTATTACATTCTCATTTTTTTCCCATGGCATTTATCGCCATCTAATACATTACACATTTTATTTCTTTATTTTTTGGTCTCCCCCAACCAGGCTACAAGCTTTATGAGAACAGGTATTCTTGTCCTCTTTTTTGCTGGTATATCCCCAAAGCCTATAAAAGTGGGTATTTAGTGACTTTTTTTAAATGAAGAAAATCATTCTTTCCTAAACTATCAAGTCTTATTTCAAATCAAACCCAAAGCCCACACATTTTGCCTCATATTTATGTACCATTTACTTCCAGCACCTAAGACAGCACTGACTAAAATGATGTGATATTACTTTTGTTGACTGACTGGCAGTTGGGATGATGAATGTAAGAAAGATAAGTCATATTGGCTATTAATGATTGCTTTGCTTAAACTGAATATCAATGTTTATTTTCCTAGACATTAAGTAGTTAGAAAACCACTGTCCTGTCACAATTCTTTAATCTTTCATTGTAAAGTTTTAATTATAGAAGTGCTATCAGAATTCAATACTTTTTCAAATTTAGTCATTCCGTCTTTTACTAGTATTTTCAGTTTAGCTTTCCTCACCTACACCAGGGTAAAATAAACACTGGTTTAGATTTTAGGCTTTTAAAAGCATTATTTTCAAATACATTAAAACTTCATTTAAATACATGTAGTCACCATATTAATTCCTGTCTATCCCAGTGCTTCTTAATATATTTTGGGAAAATATCCCTTTGAGAAAGAAAATGACCTCTCCTTAGAAAACTGCATATATGCACATATATTCAAATTCTTGCCTATAATTTCATGTGTTCCAGAGTCCCCTAGACCTTAGGCTAATAATAAAATTAAGTAAAAATTACAACCTAAAATAGAATCTAGTAGAAGTCAGAACAGTAACAATCTACATATTTAATATCATTGTAATCTCATCCTCTTGGTGTAGAAGTAGTATTCATTTTACATTCTTTTGCTCTTTATGCAAATTAACTTCATCTTATACCAAGATATCTGCTTATACAATTTGAAAATAAACTACTTGAACAAGACATAATCAAATGCTAATTTACTTTCCAAATATTACGTGCACAAGAAAAGTTTATGTACATTCAAACTTTTAATATTGAAAATTATCTTTTATTTTTAGCAAATAATCCTTTAATTTTTAATAATAAACAAGCCAAAGGATTCCAATTTAAAAATATGTAATTTGTTTCATCTTTCTGGTTGTCAAAATGCCTGTTACACTATAGTAAAGCAAGAGTTTATAGAAGAAAATACTGGCAAAGAGTCTGCAAAAATAGAAAGTAATTAGCAAATCAACAATTAATGCTGACCTGCAGCTGTATCCGCAAGTTGTGAGAGAGGCACTGCCTGTGACATTCTCTGACTCTTCAAAAACGAAAAGAAGTGTCTCCACAGTGCACTGGCAACTGCAGCAAGGTGGCGCTCTTTAGCCGATAACGACGACTGTACAATTAGGTCGACACTGTTCCTTTGAAGTTCCTGACACAATTGTTGATGCATACTCCTAAAAAGAAATAAAAATACAGCTAACATTCAACAAATGCTTACAAAATTCTTTTAAAAATACATTTTGGGTTTTTTTCATTTATACCATATGAAAACTGAAGGACCATTTTATATAATTAAAACCTTTATGCCAAGACATTATGCATTTCTGGTTATTTGATGGATGAATGATGGCATATTAAGCACCATAAAGTTAATGTTAATTACTAATGTCAACCATTAATTATATGCTTTTTAATATGTCAGATCCAAATGAGAAATAGGCAGCTTCAGAATGAAGGTCTGCATTTTGCAACTCACATATGACAAGTGATTCTACTTGCAATCTAGACATGAAAACAATTTTTTAAACCATTTTCTCCCGAGGGCTTTAGGACATGGATGTACCAAGTGGAAGGTAAGTATATCTGGCTTATGTGCAGTAGTTTAAAATTTGAATACTTTCCTCATTTAGAAAAGACAGAGGCCTTGTGCTAGTACACAAAACTGTGCTGGATACAATCTTAGTACCTTAGTCCAAAAAAATTCATAATCATTTTCACGTAGTAGGAAAATAATATTAAAGTTACTCCTTCATAAAATAATAAAACGTACTTCAATACTGCCTCAAATTTAGATTTATCATTTACTAACCTTTGCTGCTTAGTTCAGTTGAAAATTTAGATATCTCTAGACTTTAATAGAAATATAGCTGAAGGAAATTGAGGTTACCAAAGTAAGAGAGGGAAATACTAAGAGATTTTCTTAGCGATCTGCAATAGAGGGCATTTATGCAATGTACCTAGCAATTATTAATAATAATATGATTATTTAAAACTAAATGTACAATCAACCATGCTGTTATTCCTGTTTCTGTTTATATTATTGCCAGATCAACTGAGAGTAGACAGAAATGCATAGATACCATACTTACATTTGCTTTTTCCAATTATACAGAAAGCATTAAAAAATAACCAATGGAAATGAGGCAGATTTCCTTCAATAGAAATAGTATTCCAGTAAGAAAAATAATTAGTACTTAAAAAAATAAATATTATATTAAATTCCAATACTCTTGATGGTTTTTAAAATTAGTTTATCTAGGGGGAGTGGACACCTGAAAGAACTACACAAAGCACAAAACTAGTGTATATACCAAAAGCAATTCCACAAAAATATCAAACTGGTTGCAAGACCATATCTTAGAACATTTCACTTAACTACACACTATGAGTAAAAATTCTAAGTATAAATTATATAACATTAGGACCCTTTACCCCTTTATATTGGAATTCCTGGATAATTACAGGGGCACTATTTAATATTACTTGAATTACTTGGGGAAAAAAGTGTACAAATGGCTGGGGAGTATATCAAGCAATTCTAAAATTAACCAAATATCTGCTATGTCCTATTGGTGTAAAAACCTGCCTGAGATGCTTCCAACTTGAACTAGTGGCTAGAGAACCATTTCAAGTCCTTTAGCTTAGAGTGAGATAAATAACAAACCACTAAAATCCACTTGGCAACTAACTCAACTGCCTATATCAACATAGCAAAGTTCACGAGCACATTTCTACATACTGGAGTTCAAATAAAATAATACTACCATTCTCACGACTCTTTATAACTTTTTCAAGATGTATTGGTTTCAAAGGATAATAAATAACTTATTGTACTTGGGTAGGATGGATTTTGCTCACTGTTTCTAAATAATCCATTTTATTCACTAACTAAAAGGAATTCCCTAGGAAGAAGTAACAATTCTGATCATCCCCTATGTGCTAGAAATTCTTTTAATTAAAAATCTGAACAACTCTATGAGATGAGCATCATTAATCCTCTTTATAGATGATGAAGCTGATAGCAGGAAAGTTAAACAATATGCCCAAAGGTCTCATGACTAGAAAGCACTGGCCCTATAATCTGAACCTAAATCTGATTCTGAAACCTAGACTTTTCCCTTACTCACTAAGACACACACAAGTTCTAAAAGGATTAAACATTGATAAATTCTCTTCTCTTCCTACTTGGGTTAAAGAAATTTCAGCCAAGAAAGCCACACATAGTTCTGTCTTTTGAAAAGCTACGGCGATATTCGAATTTTATATTAGGAAAGACTACAAGAAGGAATATCAAAAAAAATATATTCATGACAAAAATGAGAAAGGCCAACAAATCTGAACCACCTTTAACCTCTCCAAAATACAATGTTGAGGTACAAGGGAGTATAAGTAGGAGTTACTGTGAGGATATGATTCAGAGCTCTGAATCCATTAGGTAAAATACAAAAAACAAAACAACAACAAGAAACCATTAGGTAAAAATTTAAAAGCTAGAAATTATA
>NW_012153507.1:1879617-1898667 GCF_000956105.1 Propithecus coquereli
AGAAGAAAATACTGGCAAAGAGTCTGCAAAAATAGAAAGTAATTAGCAAATCAACAATTAATGCTGACCTGCAGCTGTATCCGCAAGTTGTGAGAGAGGCACTGCCTGTGACATTCTCTGACTCTTCAAAAACGAAAAGAAGTGTCTCCACAGTGCACTGGCAACTGCAGCAAGGTGGCGCTCTTTAGCCGATAACGACGACTGTACAATTAGGTCGACACTGTTCCTTTGAAGTTCCTGACACAATTGTTGATGCATACTCCTAAAAAGAAATAAAAATACAGCTAACATTCAACAAATGCTTACAAAATTCTTTTAAAAATACATTTTGGGTTTTTTTCATTTATACCATATGAAAACTGAAGGACCATTTTATATAATTAAAACCTTTATGCCAAGACATTATGCATTTCTGGTTATTTGATGGATGAATGATGGCATATTAAGCACCATAAAGTTAATGTTAATTACTAATGTCAACCATTAATTATATGCTTTTTAATATGTCAGATCCAAATGAGAAATAGGCAGCTTCAGAATGAAGGTCTGCATTTTGCAACTCACATATGACAAGTGATTCTACTTGCAATCTAGACATGAAAACAATTTTTTAAACCATTTTCTCCCGAGGGCTTTAGGACATGGATGTACCAAGTGGAAGGTAAGTATATCTGGCTTATGTGCAGTAGTTTAAAATTTGAATACTTTCCTCATTTAGAAAAGACAGAGGCCTTGTGCTAGTACACAAAACTGTGCTGGATACAATCTTAGTACCTTAGTCCAAAAAAATTCATAATCATTTTCACGTAGTAGGAAAATAATATTAAAGTTACTCCTTCATAAAATAATAAAACGTACTTCAATACTGCCTCAAATTTAGATTTATCATTTACTAACCTTTGCTGCTTAGTTCAGTTGAAAATTTAGATATCTCTAGACTTTAATAGAAATATAGCTGAAGGAAATTGAGGTTACCAAAGTAAGAGAGGGAAATACTAAGAGATTTTCTTAGCGATCTGCAATAGAGGG
This sequence comes from Propithecus coquereli, assembly GCF_000956105.1. Classification (NCBI taxonomy): domain Eukaryota; kingdom Metazoa; phylum Chordata; class Mammalia; order Primates; family Indriidae; genus Propithecus; species Propithecus coquereli. The sequence continues at coordinate 1,880,647 of NW_012153507.1, forward strand.
CATTTATGCAATGTACCTAGCAATTATTAATAATAATATGATTATTTAAAACTAAATGTACAATCAACCATGCTGTTATTCCTGTTTCTGTTTATATTATTGCCAGATCAACTGAGAGTAGACAGAAATGCATAGATACCATACTTACATTTGCTTTTTCCAATTATACAGAAAGCATTAAAAAATAACCAATGGAAATGAGGCAGATTTCCTTCAATAGAAATAGTATTCCAGTAAGAAAAATAATTAGTACTTAAAAAAATAAATATTATATTAAATTCCAATACTCTTGATGGTTTTTAAAATTAGTTTATCTAGGGGGAGTGGACACCTGAAAGAACTACACAAAGCACAAAACTAGTGTATATACCAAAAGCAATTCCACAAAAATATCAAACTGGTTGCAAGACCATATCTTAGAACATTTCACTTAACTACACACTATGAGTAAAAATTCTAAGTATAAATTATATAACATTAGGACCCTTTACCCCTTTATATTGGAATTCCTGGATAATTACAGGGGCACTATTTAATATTACTTGAATTACTTGGGGAAAAAAGTGTACAAATGGCTGGGGAGTATATCAAGCAATTCTCATAAAAATTAACCAAATATCTGCTATGTCCTATTGGTGTAAAAACCTGCCTGAGATGCTTCCAACTTGAACTAGTGGCTAGAGAACCATTTCAAGTCCTTTAGCTTAGAGTGAGATAAATAACAAACCACTAAAATCCACTTGGCAACTAACTCAACTGCCTATATCAACATAGCAAAGTTCACGAGCACATTTCTACATACTGGAGTTCAAATAAAATAATACTACCATTCTCACGACTCTTTATAACTTTTTCAAGGTGTATTGGTTTCAAAGGATAATAAATAACTTATTGTACTTGGGTAGGATGGATTTTGCTCACTGTTTCTAAATAATCCATTTTATTCACTAACTAAAAGGAATTCCCTAGGAAGAAGTAACAATTCTGATCATCCCCTATGTGCTAGAAATTCTTTTAATTAAAAATCTGAACAACTCTATGAGATGAGCATCATTAATCCTCTTTATAGATGATGAAGCTGATAGCAGGAAAGTTAAACAATATGCCCAAAGGTCTCATGACTAGAAAGCACTGGCCCTATAATCTGAACCTAAATCTGATTCTGAAACCTAGACTTTTCCCTTACTCACTAAGACACACACAAGTTCTAAAAGGATTAAACATTGATAAATTCTCTTCTCTTCCTACTTGGGTTAAAGAAATTTCAGCCAAGAAAGCCACACATAGTTCTGTCTTTTGAAAAGCTAGGGCGATATTCGAATTTTATATTAGGAAAGACTACAAGAAGGAATATCAAAAAAAATATATTCATGACAAAAATGAGAAAGGCCAACAAATCTGAACCACCTTTAACCTCTCCAAAATACAATGTTGAGGTACAAGGGAGTATAAGTAGGAGTTACTGTGAGGATATGATTCAGAGCTCTGAATCCATTAGGTAAAATACAAAAAACAAAACAACAACAAGAAACCATTAGGTAAAAATTTAAAAGCTAGAAATTATATCCTCCAAGGCAGAGTTAACACAGCAAAGACAAGCTCCAATTAAGTGTAAAACACTAACCCCAAACCAGACTTGTTTGGGAAATCTACATCCACTTAGCATTTTGGATTTGAAAAGAAGCTATATACCCTGGGAATATGCAGAATGCTTTCTGCCTGATGATCTGAATGTTCAAGTTATATCAGTCTGGATAAGAAGAATTATTATCTGCTATTTTAACACTGAACAAAGTTGTTTAAGACCTTATAATAATTTCTCCAAACACGAAGAAATCAGAGAGTGAGAATGCCAAGGGTAGACTATAACGGGAGTCTGAGCGAAGAACCAAATTTCTACGCTATAGCCAAATAGGAATACCCCCTTGCAATCACAGGTCATTTTTTAAGCCACATTTTCTGAACCAGAAAACTAACTATACAAAGACTATTGAAAAATAAATTTATTATATTGGTGTGACCACTGCATATCTACTGAAGGTACATTTACAAAAATGCAAATATTAAAAGAAGCTCTGAGGGGCTGGGTGCAGTAGCTCACAACTGTAATCCCAGCACTTTGGGAGGCTGAGCCAAGAGGATCGTTTGAGGCCAGGAGTTTATGACCAGCCTTAGCAACATAGCAAGACCTTGTCCCTACAAAAAAATAGAAGAAAAGCAGTCAGAAGTGGTGGCGTGCACCGGTAGTCCTAGCTACTCCGGAGGCTGAGGTGGGGCTCACTTCAGCCCAGGAATTCGAGGTTACATAAGCCATGATTATGCCACTGCACTCCAGCCTGGGCAAAAGAGTGAGACCCATCCTTAAAAATAAAACTAATAAAATAAAAGAAGCTCTATCACTAGAGGTAACAATATGAAAGAAAATTAAAACATATATGAAATATTGTAAGAAATATAATACAGTTAATATAGTTATAGATGTCATGGCTATTTTATGAGACATTGTCTACCTTCTTTAACAAACAGTAGAAGAATGTGAAAGGATATTTGTTGTACAAAAGGTCAAATGTGATTTCTGGTCAAAAACTACAAGATACAACCCAAGAAACTCAGAATCTCCTAACACTCGGCAATTGTTTAGTTTAAGGACAGATTTCACATGGGTTAAAATCATTTTAGAAATACACACATGTGGAAATAAACAGGCATAACTTGCCCACTTACATTATAAAAGATGCAATATGGTACAGTAGAAATTAAATTTTCTGAATATCAAGTTATTCAAATTACAGCTCTCAGTAGAAATAATAGCAATATCCAGCATTTATTGGCACTTACTATGAGCCTAGCACCATGCTAAGTGTTTTATAAGCATTACTTCTCATCTTATGAGGCAGACACCATTATTATTCATATCTTATACATGAGGAAATTGAGACAGAAAGAATGATTGTGCTTGGTAACTCAGCTGGGTATTGGCAAAGCTACTCAGAGCTATGTGACCTTGGAAAAATGAGTAACTTTCCAATTTCTGTTTTCTTAAGAGTCAAGAATAGTAACAATCAATTGTTGCACCTAATGCAGTTATTGTGAAGAGCAAATGAAATGTTTCTGAAAATGTTTAGAAGCTTATCATTACACTATGTAAACACCTACAGTAGTACATACCCAGTTATCCAGGTGTTCTTATGCTTCCCTTTTAGCTCAGTTATCCTGCCTCCTTTGGCTTTCCTCATTATGTTCAAGCACTTTCCTGATTCCTCCATTTGACATTCTTTTGCCCCATGTTCCGAGATCTTTTTTCCTGTTTTTATCTGCCTACTATTTCCTGCCTTGATTTCATATATCCATTTATTCATCTTGTCCCCACCACCCTACTTCTACACAGAAACCCTACCCTCAAAAACATACGATACAAAATGTATTTAGGCATCTATCACATGAGAGGCACTGAAATCTCTACCTGCCAGCCTTGTTTCCGAGTTGCTGCTCCTCCCTCATACTTAGGCAGATTCTGGGAACACTTACTGGACCTACTGCATGTAAGTTTTACTTCTAATTTTGGCATAACCTTGTTTCTCCACTAACTGATAATTATAAGGTATGACATCCTATATATTACTGTCCTAGTATTCACAGTTGTATGTTTAATATTTCTAAAAAGTCATGCTTCAAAATTTATATTTAAAAATATAAAAACTCAAAATTCAAAAGCTGGAAGGTACTCTAAAAATCACCTAATCCAATTCTATCTCCAAAAAGTGAGAAAAAATAAAAACAAAAAACAGCCATCAGGAATAGATTTCTACAAAGCCTCACTATGAGATACTGGTTGCTTAAGCCCTGACCTCCAATCTCGTGCATGTACGAGTTATCAGGGTGAAGTGATAAGCCAGAAACCAGGCTAGCAGGTAGCAACAGTCCAGGCATACTTTGCAGTGCCTCCCTGTAACAGATGCCTCAGTATATCTGTGTGTCCATGCATGGAAGAGGGGGTGAGTGGGTGGTAGACAAATGAATGAATATTGGATATCAAGGCAAGGAGTTTTTTGACTGTTTTCATGATCAAGGATCTGTAACAGATAAAAAGCATAGCACTGGCAATGATGCTTATAGTCACATATATAATGCATTATTAAGGAACAAAAGGGCTCAGGATGTAAGAAGAATTATGCAAATGAACTCTGGTCTAGGAGAGAAGACCAGCTTGTGACTCTGGTAAACTTCTAAGACTCAGTTTTTCATGTGTAAAATGAGACTAATGCCCTACTATCCTCCTCCACGGAGCTGCTAAAGTATTAAATCACATCACTTAGGTGAAAACATTTTGTAGAGTATAAGGCAAGAAAATATGTACTACTGCTTATAAATCCTAATAACCATGTAAAAACATCACTAGAAAGACCCAGGCTTTGCAGACAGACAGTAAAAATACTATTCTGCCAATTATTAGTTAGATGGCCATTTCCTCATCTGTTGCAATTAAATAAAACATATTTAGTAAATGAAGCAACTATTATTGTTGGCCAGAGAATTAAAGATTGCTTATTGAAAATACATGTGCCAGGCCTAGTCTAAGTGTTTGACCTTTATTAATTGAATCTATTATTGTTCTCATTTTATAGACAAGAAATCTAAGTACAGAGAAGATGAGTAATTTGCCTGGCTCATGCTCTTAGCAAGCAGCACAGCCAGGACTTGAACCCAAGCAGTCAGTCTAGCTTCAATGCCCCAACTCATAATCACTATGCCACAGCTGCCTCGAATACCATTTTACTACTCAAATAAATAATACATGTTTCAAATGTCATATTGCTGAATTCATTCATTCATATGCTAAGTTCTTAATAAAGGTAGTTACAAAGTAGTATAGCAGCCAATCCCAGGTGGTATACCAAATGCATACACATTAAAAGTTTAATACTTCTGGGGTGGGTATTCGACAGGGATTCCAAAGGTCAATGACGTGTGATTAATTTAAAATTTTCCTATGGTCCACAATTGAGTTAATTTGCAAGACTGGGAAAAAAGAGTGAATCAGGAAATCAGGAATCCAGTGATGAACCTAGCAAACCAATTATGTCTATAATAATGTCATCTTATGGTTTTATACAATATCACTGGTGAAGTGCTTAAAATGAGGTTGGACTGCCCCTGTTAAAAAAGCAATGGCTATCACTGGTATGAAAATATGCCAATAAAAAGGGATCATTCTCAGAAATTCCCCTTATGCTTTCATTAGTCTTGTGTATGTGTGTGTGTGTGTGTGTGTGTGTGTGTGTGTATTGTAATGTGCCAAATGCATATTTTGGCTTGTTATTATCTTTCACAATTTTTTTAGAGCAATTTTTCTGAAACCATGGATAAGTCAAAAATTTGTGTTATTTTCGAATATGAGCTCCCTTGTTGAACCAATGCAGTGCAGACAGCTCAAAATATCAATGAAGTGTTTGGGAAGGATGTGGCTAATGAACGCACAGTACATGAATGGTTTGAGAAGTTCCCTTCTGGTGATTTTAATCTTGAAAATGATCCATGTGGGTGACCTGAGACCAAGGTGGATAAGGATGAGTGGAAAGCTGTAGTGGAAGTGAATCCATCTCAACCAATGCATGAATTAGCAGCAAGGTTTGACGTTACTATTCCCACAATATTGGACCGTTTGAAATAAATCGGGAAGGTAAAGAAGCCCGATAAACGGGTTCCGCATGACTTAAACCAGCGTCAGAAGACAGATAAATCGTCTTGAAGCTTGCCTTTTTTTGCTGTCATGACATAAAGGCGAACTATTTCTGCACCATATTGTTATGTATGATGAAAAATAGATTCTTTTTGACAATGGCAAGCATTCAGCACAATGGTTGGATAAAGATGACATGCCGAAACACAATCCAAAACTGAATATTCATCACGAAAAGCTAATGGTGTCTGTTTGGCGGTCCAGCACTAGTATTATCCACTACAGCTTCATGAAACCTGTTCAATTGATCACAGCTGATGTCTACTGCAACCAACTGGACAAAGTGATGAGAATACTTGCGATTAAGCAGCTGAGACTGGTCAATGCAGACAAGCCAATCCTCTTGCAAGACAATGCTTAACCACATGTTGCACAAACAATGCTGCTCAAACTACAGAGGCTGGTCTTGGAAACTCTATGTCATCCACTGTATTCACCAGACCTTGCACCAACTGACTACCACTTACTTGTTCCAGGCTTTGGACCACTTCTTGCAAAGAAAACTATTCAATTCTCAACAAGCTATGGAAAATGCCTTTTGCAATTTCATCTCCACTCATTCTCCAGGCTTCTTTGCTGCTGGCATAAACAAGCTACCGTTAAGATGGCAAAGCTGTGTCACTAGTTTAGGCACATACTTTGATTAATTGTACTGCTTCTTGTTTGAGATATAACAAACTACACTTTTGATTCAAAGTCAGACATTTCATATTTAATGACCTAATATATACCTTTTTTTTTCTTTTTTGGAGATAGGGTCTCACTCTGTTGCCTTGGCTAGAGTGCAGTGGCATTATCATAGCTCACTGCAACCTCAAATCCCTGGGCTCAAACGATTCTCCCGCTTCAGCCTCCCCAGTAGCTGGAACTACATCTCTACAAAAAAACAGAAAAATTAGCTGGGCATGGTGGTGCATGCCACCATGCCTGGCTAATTTTTCTGTTTTTTTGTAGAGATGGGGTCTCACTCATGCTCATGCTGGTCTTGAACTCCTGGCCTCAAGCGACCCTCCTGCCTTGGCCTCCCAAAGTGCTAAGATTACAAGTGTGAGTCACCACGCCTGGCCTGTGTATGTGTGTGTGTGTGTGTATATCTATATCTATCTATATATATATATATGTATATCTTTTCAGAGAAGGGGTCCTTGCTCTCTCACCCAGGCTGGAGTGCAGTGGCACAATCATAGTCCACTGCAGCCTTGAACTCCTGGGCTCAAGCCATTCTCTTGTCTCAGCCTGCTGACTAGCTGGGACCATAGGAATGCATGACCATGCCCGGCTAATTTTTCTTATTTGTTTTTGTAAAGACAAGGTTTCACTATGTTGCTCAGGCTGGTCTTGAACTCCTGGCCTCCCCAAGTGCTATAACATCTCAGGTTGTGGTGAGCTTTATGGATAAAAAAGAAATCATTGTATGGGGATACTGAGTGACAAGTAAGAAATTGGATAAAATCAAACTGGACAATAAGCCACAAAACCAGAAGTATAATATAATTTACTTCTTAAATGGAATATATAAAGTAGCAAGGGGTTTGGAGGATTAAAAAAAAAGCAACTGCTCTGACTATAATGGACAATTTTTAGAGTAGCATTGGAAGGCAAAGTTATTCAATGCCAGTCACTGTGTCTGATGCCAGAGATATAAAAAATGGATAAGGCAGATCCTGCTTTTTTTTTTTTTTTTTTAATTAAGACTTCATTCTGAAGGTAGTAAGGAGCCACTGAAGGATTTTCAACTGAGGAATGATATAATGAAAACAGTGCTTTAGACAGATTAGTCTGGTAATGGCAAACAGAATGAGTTAGACTAAGAACTAACTAGAGACAAAGGAGACCAATTAGGAAGCTTCTGTAAACAGCTATGTAAGAGCTAATGTGCAATTTGAGTTACTTCACGAAGGAAAAAAGAAAGCCAACGGTAATTATTTGGTATTTTGTGAAGGAGAGTAAGGAACGGCCTATATTATTGTCAGATTTGGAGGGTAGGAAACTGAAAGGTAGGAAGAACAGTTAATTACTACAGAAGGAGAACATAATTTGACTCGCAAACAGAAAATTTAAGTAACAATACCCAGAAAATTTTTTGGAAATCTGGACCTAGAGTCCGGGGTACATTCGAACTCCATAATCTTTCTGCCAAGTAGTTCAGCTCATTTTAATGACCATGTCAATGTCTAATGATTACATGAGGCACTGTATGAGGTGCTATCAAATACTGTCCTTGCTCTCAAAGAATATACAGTTAAGTGCTCAGAGGTATATAAAGAGTATTATAATACACAAAAAAAGGAACCATGGGTCCAACAAAGGCTTCTTGGAGGAGATACACCATTGCTAGTCATGGAATTTGTATGACTTAATTGAAAAATAATACAGAGAGTTTCAGGAAGTTGAAATAATATAAGTAAAGCATAGTAACATGGAATTTCATGGTGTGTGAAGGGAATCACAAACAATGTATTACTAGAGGATGAAAGGTCAAGGAGGAGAATGATAAAAAATGTAACTAGAGTATTGATGGGGACTAGGTCATGGAAAAGCAAGTCACCTCAAAAGTTAGAGCCACAGTAAACAATTCTTTAAAGTAGAGAGAAGTGAGACAAAACCAACTAATATCCCCAATATATATCTTCCTAATAGTTTGTAACCAAGTAACCGACAGCTTATAAGCATTGCCTAATACATTTAAATATCCTGCATAACTGCACAGGGCTAATGTTGCAATGCTGGTTGTCTTTGAAACATTTTCATTAAAAAAAACCAACCTGGTGAGCATGTGCACGTGTGACTTTGTACAAATACAGTAACTACTCATCACAACACGCTAGGCATATATGGAGATATATCACTATATATAGAGAGATATCTCTATATATACATTTTGCCAGTGCTTCAGTGCTATATTATGCTGTCATTTAGTAAAAGTGAGTATGGGCAGACCAATATGAGCAAGCTTTACCCATAAGCATCAGCATTATTAGCAAAACATACTGTAGCAAACATCTCAGCAAATGGGTGCTCTACTGCCTTATCCTAAGTTGAATATATTTATTTTGTTGTGGTCTCTGTTTCTGCCATTAATTCTGTGTTTAGGGGGGTTAGTTTAACCTAAGACCAACAAGCTATAGTCCCGAACTTAACACACAAAAAATGATTGAGAGTAAAGACCACAATTAAGGCTTGGTTGCACCCTTTGGCCTTATACTTATAAAGAAACTATAGGGAGACAGATGTCATAACTCAGGAATTTCTAAAAACAGGAGAACAATCACCTGATTGTGACATCTCATTTCTAAAGAGGCAATGCTACAAAACACCTTGTACTGCTTGTATTCAGTTAGGGCTTCCATTTCCAGGAACTCATCATTCAAATTTAATAGCAAGTATGGGGGTACACGGTAATGGATGAAAGTGAGAAAGGGGGAGAAGATTATGGGCTGAATATGAAACTAGTCAGTCTCCAGTTTTATCTGCTACCAGAATATCACGTGGGTAATATCATGAGTTAAGATGCAAGATCTTTGTCCTTGAGGTTAAAGGCACTCAGAGGTGAGATCATCTCTGTACAGACTCTCACAAGGAAATGTACAGTCCTTGATAAAATATCTAAAGTTGTCATACTGGTCATTTGGGATTTCAAATATGATTCTCTTCCTCTTCAGCTGTAAATGGATAGGCTATAACAGAGCAAGCACACATGAACTAGATCTTATCCAAAATGTTGTATAATATACAGAATTCTCATGTATGAAAAAGGAAGCAAGGGAAATCTCAGGAATTTCTCAATAAAGACAATAATGTGAACAGAATATTGATAGAATATGCCTTGTTTTGGAACAGAGACCATCAATCTATCTAACTTGGCAGCACTGGAGCCAATAATTAATGGTAATATTAAACATCCTGCATAGTCTTTAATTTTCTTCCTCCTCTTGCTCCTTCCTCTATATCTCTGTCTTGCTTTGGCTATTCTACCATTTATTGAATACTATGTAGTTTTTAAAATATAGCCACAAATTCTTTGACACTTCTTGAATCTGGGAGATCTTGTGACTGCTTTAACCAATAAAGTGCAGCAGATATAACACTATGTGACTCCAAAGCTTGGTAATAAAAGGCCATGAAGCATCTGCCTTGTTTGCTGGGAAAACTCACTTTTAGAGCCCTGAAATGCCATGTAGGTATTCCAATTACCCTGAGAATACCCTGTTGGAGAAGGCACAGATAGTACCTGGGTCAACAGTCTCAGCTAATCCTGTCTTTCACATTCAGGCTCAGACATTAGACGTGTTAGTTAAGAAGCCATCTAGAAACTGGATCCTCTAGCTTCAACTTCCAGTCCCAGCCTTTTGAGTTACCCCCAGATGTTGAATCATCCTGGATGAGGCCTCAGACAGGATGGAACAGATAAGAGCTATACTTGGCTTTCTAAATTCCTGACCTACAGAATCTGTGAGCATAAGAAAAAGGTTGTTGTGGTGGTATTTTATGCCACTGTGTTTTGACATAGTTCATTATACTCCAAAGAGCATACATAAGCACTATGTAGAAATTAGGGATTCAAAGATGAAAAAGATTCAGACCTTACCTCAAGGAATTTACACTTGGAATGGGGGCGGGGGGTGGGGGGAACACAAAGAACTTTACCAGAAATGTAACCAAGGGGTAGTATTCACAACTGTGCAAAGGCAAATTTAGACAAAATAGCTATGTTTCAAGTCTCCTAGGAGCCATTCGCAATAATCCGACAAATTCTGGACTGGTTTTAGGGCAAATGAATTAGAAAGATAAGGGTCATTTGAAGTAAAACTATTTTTCTACCTATCCAGCACAAAACATCTCTATCGAACATATGTTGAGACATTTTATGTATATTATCATATTTACTCTTAATAAATTTTACTCAGTTCTTGCTGCTTTCACATTTCATTAATAATTGACAGCTTGCTTTTTAACAGAGTTTCATTTTAATTTTCCTTAGATGTAAGGTATTATATTTATGCACCTCTGGAGACCATCTTTTAAAGCTAATTAATAATTATCCTCCAAAAACTAGCTTAGCTCTCAGCATCCCAGCAGTCTTTTCTGAAAACAGCCACACACAGTCAGCACAACTCTCTCACGACAGCTGCACTTACTCTAGTACATCTTATGTGTTTAGTTGCTATATATGACCTGGGGGAATGTGGTTTGTTTCAAAAAATACAAGAGTCATTTTATTAAAGGTAAACACCCAAACATTTTTAAGGTCCAATATTCCACAAGTAAGCTAGGACTAAATTCCATTTTTTAGCATTTTTCCTAATTGATGATAATAAATTCCTACAAAGAAAGGGTCTAATGGTAATGTTGACTGATGATTATTAACTACATCAACCCAAATGTTCCTGTCACAGTGAAATTTGCTCTATAATTTACCTTAATGGACTAGGTGTATCAATAAATATTGAAAATGTCTAGTCTCTTTTCCCCCCTCCATTTAAATCAAATCCAATTCTATGTCAACAGATTGAACCAATGTATAATTACAATAGCTAATGCATTGGGAAAAGTAGTGTTCTTTGATAAATAATTTCTCTAAAACCTCTTAAGCATCCTGCATCCTCAATATTTCTCTCACACTCAAGAAATACAGTAAATTACACAACTAGAGACTAGTGACCATTGCCAATAGTGTTAATGGATCCAAAAACCTCATCATCAACCCCAGTAATGACAATTTGTTTTGGATTTCAAAATTCAGTCAAGCAAGAGTCAAAAAACTACCTGTATATGCTTTAAAAAGAATTTTCTTCATCGTAAGTACAGCCAAACTCTAACAGAAATAATAGCTTAGTCACCATTGTAATATAATGTTGAACTGGGGTACATGAATAACCTTTAGAAGTCCATAAAATCATTAAAATTATGTACAAAGTTTTGTGTATAAATGTATATAGATCCCATCCCTTTTCTTCTACCTTCTACCATTTTATAAACACCTTCTTCTAAGCACAAGCTAAATGCTTCCTCTCAATTTCTCTCCCTGACTCCTTCATTTTCATCTCTCCACTTGGTGCCTCCGTTGTCCTCAACAACTCAACTGTTTCCTCTATGTACCAAATATACTAACTTAGAAGGAACGCTTAATCTGAATTCTATACAGAAAAAGCAGTGACTATTCAATGTTCAAGATCATCAAAATCATCAAACAGAAATAAAATATAAACTTGTTTTGAACAAACCTATATTTAACAGTAAATAAGTTTCTTAATTTTAAATTACAGCTTTCCAGATATTTAATTACACATATCATGCACACTTCTCTCTAGAGATGCTACTTACCACTTTTACTATATAGTTCTTTGAAAGTATGGGAAAGATGGGGGGGGGAGTTTTCCTAAAAGATTAACCATTGAGTCAATGATCTGTGGGGTTTATTATAAAGCTCTTTGAGGCTGAGAGCCTCAAAGGCTTTTATTATATCACTAATTTCTTTTTGCAAGGCTTCAGCAAATGAACAGATTTATCTGGTTCTGCATGCTTAGGGCTTGATACATGCTATTTGTACATGACAGGTTTCATCTGTATAGTACCATTGATAACATTTATCTGCACATCAAAAAAGCTCATCTCCTGATGTAAGAAAAAATTCATGCATATGCTGGGATAAGAAACGTTAAAGTGGTGATAGCTCATAAAATAGAACAAAACTACAAAAAGATCATCAATTGAGTATGAATGTGGAGCAATACTATAGGAGCAGGTACAATGCCAAAAAAGGAAGAATAGGAAAGATCCTTGCTTACAATGATAAAGTAGTAGGGCTTTGTCAGCACCCTGTTAATTTTAACTAGAAATGGGAAAAAAATAATTTACTTTTAAATAAGAAGAGATGAAGTTTCATAAAGCTTTATGACCAAAGCAAAAAATATTTCAAAGTAAATTGTAAAATAATACCCAATGTTTACAACTGCCAGTAGAAAATTAATCCCTGAAAGTTACGGGAATAAAATGTTTAGATTGACTGTTGCTGTGGTTCACATTTAAAAACCTTTGATAAAGCTTAAAGTCCTGACAGGAAAGTAACTTCAGAAAACACAGAGACAAAAAGGTAACCAAATGTAAAACTGCTTTCCTTTCAGAAATGATAATCACCTTAAAAGCATCTGTGTAAAAGATTCTCAAAGGAGGGCACAGCCTACATATTTGAATAACAAGGTAATAATAAGCTATTTCTAACAGATGATATAGAACACATTCTTTCAAGAAAAATCAATGTTTTTACGAAGAAGGTATACATCAAGTTAAAGAGTTTGTTCCTATAATTCATCATCTTTCAGAACATGAGGTTACATTAGGCTCCAATCACCCCCTACTCTTACTCTTCCCAGCATTTGGTAATATAGACAGTAAAGCTAATTTTCTGTCATTCAGAAAAAACTGTTGGATCACTAAACTTGTATCATCATCACCTCTGAAACACAGTAAAAAATCACTGTTAGAACCAGTGGTTTATTAGATCAAACCCACCATCAACAATGTCAACTCTGTCTGGTCGTGTTAACAGGAAAATGTTTTACGAGTTCCACCACTGGGCATGAATTTAACTTCCAACACCAGCTATGCTGTAAAACCGTGAATGTAATTTATATGGTGACCCGCGTGTGTGGGAAGCAATATCTAGGTGAAACTTCTCACAGTCTGACAAAATGCTTTGATTTGCACCATTCAGATGATTGAGCAAAAGGAGTTTAAGCAATCACCACCAACAGCCTTTATCTCCAAATGCACTAAAAATTTATTACTCTATGAGTGTAACCTATTGCTTTAGAGCCTAGCTTGATAGAATAGAAATGATTGGATAAATATTACATTTTCAACTGGTACACATCTTGTCCATTAGGTTTAAATATTGGGCAAGCTACGTGTTTAAGATAAACATCAGTCTTAGCTGATTCCATTACACAGTACTTTTAGAAAGCCTCCAAATGTTTCCCTAGTAGCATTTTTGTGCTTACATATAGCTGAGGACACATGTTCATTGCCAATTAAGAGAAAGTAAATCAAGCAACCACTGTACTGTTCTAAGACAATATACCTTTGTCCTTTACTTAGCACTTAATACAGATGATAGTATTTACACATCTATTGCTGTGTATGAAGCAACCAAGTAATCACTCAAGCTGTAAGGGACATAGAACTCACCCATCTATCCTAAATACCAGTTTAAATGTTCAGGCCTTCCTAAGAATTTTAAACAAGCAGATTTCATACTCATGGCTTTTCCAGTAGCTACTCGTGTGCACGAAGGGAAGGGTGTTTACTTGGCAACATCTCCATCCACTTGCCTGAAATCACGCACCTTTGAAGATGGCAATGTATTTCAGATCTATAGATACAGAGCAAAGCTGCCAGAATTATTGCAACACAACTTTTAAATATCCTTTCTAGCACATCATGGGAGAGATCCTATGCATATAATCTTCAATGCCTTTGGGCTCCTGAGCTACTACTTTAGCTTTGACTAACCTGATTAACTCAGTGTTACTTTCTACTATTTTCTAATTTGGTTTGATTAGACATTGCAAGGTAAATAACACCATCTCCAGTTTGGTGATGAAACAATGGACTCAGAGGTTAAATAACTTGATCACTATGAAATGGAACTGGAACTGTAACCCAGGTCCATTTGACTTGACAGCATTTTCCACTATAAGCCATCTTTGTTCAAGATCCAACTATAATAATTGAAATTTTACACCTGAAGGTTTAAAAAAAATCTACCAAAATAGTAAAATAAGACTAAAGCACAAAGGATTATTTATAAGAGGTATATCTTTATAATACTCCTAATCACTGCCCTTTATTCATTAAAGAAATATACTACTAATCAAGGGATCATCAGGTAAAATGATTACTGGCTATTAATGTTGGCAGTTGAGTTCTTTTCCTTACCTAAAGTTTCCAGCTTTGTTTTCATGCATTTTGCTTACCACATTGAAAATAACTGCTCTGTGCAAAATGGATATAAAACAAAAATTTACTATTTAGTAACAAATCATCCCATATTCCATATACAAAGCTATTTGTTATAACACTACTAGAAGAGACTTAAGCATTTAACTTCGAATGCCTAGCAAGATCTTTTAAGCTGTTTTTCTTATCTTGTTCTTCAAAATTTGAAACTAGAAAATCCCACTTGACTAGAAAGGCAAAAAAAGGAGGTTGTCCCTTCTAGGGTTAACAGATGCTTTTTGTAAGATTTTAGGTAAGATTAACCTTTGCTCACAATAGGACTGGTTACTGGTTTTATTTTTTTTACTGTCTTTAACTCAGGTAAAAATCAATATAGAGCGAAACAAAGGGCTCTAGAGGGTCTGGCTACACCAGCTCTTGGTTTGGCTTCTGCACGATTCTACAACATGCTGAGGCTGGGAAGGATTAGCCTGCTTGTGTTGAGTAAACCGATGATACTCAATAAACAGTTTCTGTTGTAAACCCCTTAGGACGTGCAAAGCCACACTAGTTGGCAATAGACCAGATAAGCTGCAGAACCAGCTGTAATCTCATTTAGACCTGAGCTGATCCTCCTGTCCTTTCATTCCACAGGATCAAAGCAAACCACTGAGGAGGCAGCTGTATTATAGCAGCTCCGCTTGCTGGATGCAGCAAACATTTCATAAATTCCACTCCTTGAAGCAAGTCTCTACCTAATCTACCCAGAGCTGGGACAATCAATGAATTTCTGAATTCATTAGATTATTACAGTGTAACCATTTTTTCTTTGGAAAAATGTGATGATAGCATGCCAACTTTACAAAGCAGCTGATATTTCTGACCATCTTTTTTTTCCTGGGTCTGAATTTTCTCCCAAAATATTGAAAACAATGGCTTAAAACTACTTATCTCATTATATTTAATGCATATTAACAAGCAAACAATATATGATGCTAAATTCCTCCAGATGTTAATAGCTGACTACTACTCATACACAGCTAAATTTTAACAGTGGCCCGTATTTTCCTACTGTGACACAGCACCATACATCGGCCAAAACTGATATTCAGAAAAAATTTATTGAAAAGGTTTCTGTAGTTCATTAGAGATTCCTTAACATTTATTTATAAATTTTTCATAAAACAGACCACAATATTTGAAGTGTTAACATCTGACAATGTTAAGAATTTCAAAATAACAAGTCAAAGATTTCATCCCCTCTACTCCTCCTTCAGTAGAACTGACAACTTAGTATCTCATTTTACTGTGAATTTCCTTTAACAGAAATCTAAATTTCAAGTTATGAAGCTTTAGAAAGCAGTCACCACTCCCAAATATCAGAGAATACAAACTGGATATATAATGGACACTGAAGAGGCAGATATTGGGGGTTACATCACAGATAATTCTAAATAGTAAACATGAAATAAATGAAACCCAAAATAGATGCATGAAACATCAGCATTTTAAAAGAATCAATTATACAGCCAGGCAGAGTGGCATAGCCTGTAATCCCAGATACTAGGGAGGCTGAGGCAGGAGGATCACCTGAGCCCAGGAATTCCAGGCTAGCCCAGGCAACACAGTGAGATCTTGTCTCAAAAAACCACTCCCCCTAAAAAACAACTATAATCATAATTTAATGCTGAATGTCAGTTGAGAGGAGCTGTAGGAAACATAAAACAGAGAGATAAGAATTTTTGTAAATATAATATTTGCAAAATTGTAAATATAAAAAAAATTTGTAAATATAATATTTGGGCTTTCAAGGCCTCATAGAGTGTTACCTTTTTTTTTTTTTTTAAGAGGCAGAGTCACTATGTTGCCCAAGCTGAGTAGCTGGGGCTACAGGCATGCAATACCACTCCTGGCTAACATATACTGTTTTACAAACCCTTAAAAATGTAAAAAATATACTTCAGCTGCATGGTTGTACAAAAACAGGCTATACACAAGACTTGGTCAGCAGTATCTTAGTTTGCCAACCTTTTCTAGTCCAAACTACTCCTTTTACAGATGAGGACACAAACCTTCAGAACATGATTTGTTCTGCACACCTAAGCAGCAAGTGTCAGCATCAGAATTTAGATCTCCTGAGTTTCAGTCAGGAGATCCTCTACTGTCACCTGACCTTTATCCCAATACTACTTCGGTAAGAAAATGGTGTGAAGATTCTACTATAGTTTAGAAACACTTGAAACAAGCTACGCTGAAAAGCACATACAGAAACATTTGTAAGCAAGAATGCCTGCGACATGTCAATGTAGATAGCATACCACAGTGACCATATATTATTAACCAAGCCAATCATTTCCAAGCTGAGAAAGGCTACATTTAATGATTCACCTTCTCTCCAATTCATTCTTTACACATAAAAGGGTCCAATTTCACATAATCACATAATCACAGCAAAAGTGATAAATATCGAAACCTTAACTCTTCTATTATTTGCAAAATCCAGATCTTTGTACTAATAACACCACAATAAGAAACTGCAAATCTGTGTAATTATACTTTAATTGTATTGTGAGGCATGCATTAATCACAAAGTTTAAGTACCAAGGATAGAATTATAATAATTCTGTAAAACAAATTTAAGCTAGCTAAGTAGGTCAGAACCACTAACATGCAACAGGAGACCTCTGGGAATTTATCAGTTAATGGCTATTTATGTGCAAATGAGTGCCCTCCAACCCTCCAAAATCCTGTGTAGCTGAAGGGTATTTCTGTTAACCAGGAGCACTGCTTAACTGCAGAGGCATAAATTAAACCATTTTATTGGAATGTTTTTTAATTTCTCTACTTTCCTCTTCCATATTCTCCTCTATCTCTTTCTAGAAGCACAATTTACAGTACATATTTAATAACAAAAAAAAGATTGTTTGAGAGTTTTCAAAACTCATCTCTCCTGACACCCACACATATACACACCCACTAGACTTTCAGTAAAATTAAAGAAAAATATTTCTTACACTTTACATCCTCCAAAGAAAACTTACATTGTTAAAAAAAATTTTTTAATTTCAATATAAGCACTACATTAACACACTTTTTATAATGAACTATAATAAAATAAAATTCTGTTTTATGCCCTTATATTCTTATCTTACAGAAGACAAAGAAATGCAATGGAGTTTGTATCTATTATAATTTTTGTTGTAACAGTCAAATTATATTAAGTGTACACTTTGAAAAGAGTGGAAAGATTTTTCTTTGTGTTAAAAAGAAAAACCCTAAGCATATCATTTCTGATTTGCCTTAAAAGAAAATAAAACATTTGGATTTTTTATCTTTAACTGAAA
>NW_012153507.1:1898717-1900598 GCF_000956105.1 Propithecus coquereli
ATCCAACTATAATAATTGAAATTTTACACCTGAAGGTTTAAAAAAAATCTACCAAAATAGTAAAATAAGACTAAAGCACAAAGGATTATTTATAAGAGGTATATCTTTATAATACTCCTAATCACTGCCCTTTATTCATTAAAGAAATATACTACTAATCAAGGGATCATCAGGTAAAATGATTACTGGCTATTAATGTTGGCAGTTGAGTTCTTTTCCTTACCTAAAGTTTCCAGCTTTGTTTTCATGCATTTTGCTTACCACATTGAAAATAACTGCTCTGTGCAAAATGGATATAAAACAAAAATTTACTATTTAGTAACAAATCATCCCATATTCCATATACAAAGCTATTTGTTATAACACTACTAGAAGAGACTTAAGCATTTAACTTCGAATGCCTAGCAAGATCTTTTAAGCTGTTTTTCTTATCTTGTTCTTCAAAATTTGAAACTAGAAAATCCCACTTGACTAGAAAGGCAAAAAAAGGAGGTTGTCCCTTCTAGGGTTAACAGATGCTTTTTGTAAGATTTTAGGTAAGATTAACCTTTGCTCACAATAGGACTGGTTACTGGTTTTATTTTTTTTACTGTCTTTAACTCAGGTAAAAATCAATATAGAGCGAAACAAAGGGCTCTAGAGGGTCTGGCTACACCAGCTCTTGGTTTGGCTTCTGCACGATTCTACAACATGCTGAGGCTGGGAAGGATTAGCCTGCTTGTGTTGAGTAAACCGATGATACTCAATAAACAGTTTCTGTTGTAAACCCCTTAGGACGTGCAAAGCCACACTAGTTGGCAATAGACCAGATAAGCTGCAGAACCAGCTGTAATCTCATTTAGACCTGAGCTGATCCTCCTGTCCTTTCATTCCACAGGATCAAAGCAAACCACTGAGGAGGCAGCTGTATTATAGCAGCTCCGCTTGCTGGATGCAGCAAACATTTCATAAATTCCACTCCTTGAAGCAAGTCTCTACCTAATCTACCCAGAGCTGGGACAATCAATGAATTTCTGAATTCATTAGATTATTACAGTGTAACCATTTTTTCTTTGGAAAAATGTGATGATAGCATGCCAACTTTACAAAGCAGCTGATATTTCTGACCATCTTTTTTTTCCTGGGTCTGAATTTTCTCCCAAAATATTGAAAACAATGGCTTAAAACTACTTATCTCATTATATTTAATGCATATTAACAAGCAAACAATATATGATGCTAAATTCCTCCAGATGTTAATAGCTGACTACTACTCATACACAGCTAAATTTTAACAGTGGCCCGTATTTTCCTACTGTGACACAGCACCATACATCGGCCAAAACTGATATTCAGAAAAAATTTATTGAAAAGGTTTCTGTAGTTCATTAGAGATTCCTTAACATTTATTTATAAATTTTTCATAAAACAGACCACAATATTTGAAGTGTTAACATCTGACAATGTTAAGAATTTCAAAATAACAAGTCAAAGATTTCATCCCCTCTACTCCTCCTTCAGTAGAACTGACAACTTAGTATCTCATTTTACTGTGAATTTCCTTTAACAGAAATCTAAATTTCAAGTTATGAAGCTTTAGAAAGCAGTCACCACTCCCAAATATCAGAGAATACAAACTGGATATATAATGGACACTGAAGAGGCAGATATTGGGGGTTACATCACAGATAATTCTAAATAGTAAACATGAAATAAATGAAACCCAAAATAGATGCATGAAACATCAGCATTTTAAAAGAATCAATTATACAGCCAGGCAGAGTGGCATAGCCTGTAATCCCAGATACTAGGGAGGCTGAGGCAGGAGGATCACCTGAGCCCAGGAATTCCAGGCTAGCCCAGGCAACACAGTGAGATCTTGTCTCAAAAAACCACTCCCCC
>NW_012153507.1:1912733-1914437 GCF_000956105.1 Propithecus coquereli
ATAATATTTGTAGCACTATCAGTTGATGTTTAAGAAAAGTCTTATGTCATTCTTTTTGTATTTTTATTTTATGCATGCTGCAAAAAATGGGAATAAAAACAGCTCTACATAAGCAGAAGACAAAATAAATGTAACTGAGTAAAGTTTAATTGTGCTGGCTGTATATAAATCATATTTGCACTTCATATATCGACTTTAAAAAACAAGCAAATTTACTTAAAAATGTTAAAATATTCAATAATTGATATAATTAGAAACACTGAAGTAATCTAATCCAATCCTTTATGTTGCAGATGAAAGAAATGGAATATGGGGACCAGTCTGAGGTCCCACACAGAGATGAATTAGGTACAAAAGGATCTTCCCATCACTTGACATCCCACCTCCATTTGCTTCTTCGTATGAATTTAATTTATCCTTAAACCAGTCATTCTCACTCCTAAAATAAATATAAATACTGTATTAATGAATACTTGAGGAGATATAGAAAATATTAAAATACAAGACAATAGGTGAACACAAACAGCAATTTTAATCTATTTCCTTTATTTTGAACTTCTGTATTAAACACAAATAGAAGAACCAAAAGAAACAGGGTGAATAAAGGATTCTCTAACTTTAGTGATTCCAAAATAAATGCCATGAAAGACAGTAAGAGAAAGGATGTATTTATGTATGAAAATTTAATCTTCTTCCCCCAAAATCATTATTTCAATGGGAATAAATATATCCATCTGCCCAATGTTTAAAGCAGTTTATGTGTTTTAAAGATACAAGTTCCTAGTGCCTACTAGAATTATTCTAGATGATAAATTCAGAAAAGCATACCAAAAAACAAGATATGACTATATCAGTCTATATGGATACGATACAAAGATGGAACCATGTTTAATCTCTTAAATTAGGAAAACACATTTGCCTTCTGGGAAATTAGGGATATTATGGTTACGTCTTCTCACAAAAGTTCCACTGTAATATATAATTCTGAAATGGCTGGAGCATTAATTCAAGATAATATATTGAATTTCTTATATTTCAGAGGCCACCTACCATTTTACATGAGTGGTCTTCAGAATGCAAGAAATTCTGTATTTTGGATCCAACCATTAGAAAAGAATGATGATGGAGACATAAAAACTTGGAGGCATTAAATAGCTGTTTTATACTACACTGCAAGCTCTACAAGTGAAGGAAACATTTTCACGTACAAAAGAAGACTTACTAGCACAGTTCTGGGACACTCAGAAAGTATTCAAGGCCCAGAGGGTGGCTCACGCCCGTAAACCTCAAACTTTAGGAGGCTGAGGAGGGAGGATCGCTGGAGGTGAGGAGTTCGAGACCAGCCAAGCAAGAGTGAACCCCCATCTCCACATAAAAAATAGAAAAAATAGCCCAGCGTGGTGGCACATATATGTAGTCCCAGATACTAGGGAGGCTAAGGCAGAAGGATTGCTTGAGCCCAGGAGTTTGAGGTGGCAGGGAGCTACGATGACAGCAATGCACTATAGCCCAGAGACATAGCAAGACCCTGTTTCAGAAAAAAAAAAAAGAAAAGAAGAAAGAAGAAAAGTATTCAAGAAATATTTGCTGAATTACATTGGAATTCCTCTTAGGAAATCAAAAGAAAAAAACCTGCTAGCTGTTTACTTACGTGTGTAATTTTTTTTAAGATTATGACAGTTAAATATATAAAAGTCTTAAAAC
>NW_012153507.1:1925672-1929678 GCF_000956105.1 Propithecus coquereli
GCTGCAACAACAAAAATAAATCAATGGGACCTGATCAAATTAAAAAGCTTCTGCACACTCAAGGAAACTATCATGAGAGCAAACAGGCAACCTATAGAACGGGAGAAAATATTTGCATGTTACACATCCAATAAAGGGCTGGCCAAGAAACACATGAAAAAATGCTCAACATCTCTAATCATCAGCGAAATGCAAATCAAAACACAATGAGATATCACTTATCTCTAGTGAGAATGGCCTTTATCAAAAAGTCCCTAAACAATAAATGTTGATGTAAATGTGGAGAGGTAGGAACACTCATACACTGCTGTGGGACTGCAAACTAGTACAATCTCTGTGGAAAGTAATATGGAGATACCTCAAAGAGCTACAAGTAGAATTACCATTTGATCCAGCAGTCCCATTACTGAGCATCACCCAAAGGAACATTTGGATTTTTTTGAAGTCAGTGGAAGAAAGGCAGAATAAAATGTTTTAATATGATATAAATATGGTTAAAAGAGACCATTAAACACCCATTATCAGGACCACATCAAATTTACACAGTACAGAGGTGACATAAAACTAGGTATTGTCTAACTTTTAGACTTTAGGTAGAACTATAGTTATCTAAAATTACCGTTTTTAAAGATTTAATATAGCGGCAGTTTAAAGGTTTTAAGTTGTGCTAACATTCCCTTGAAATGCTTTCTTTCTCATCATTAACTGAAAAGTACAATATAACCTAACGCTAAGTTAAAGACAAGTAAAAGCCAAAATAAACTTACAGTATCTTTAAAATTATAGTATTTTATAACACGGTGAAACCTCAGCACTTTAAGCTACAGTTAAAAAGATGAAATGTTTGTGGGAACTCTGTTTTAAATATACAAGTAATAAATCTTTGTGAAGAATTCCTTCAAAAAGTTTTAAAAGTTCCACTCATTTTTCCATAATTCAATTTTCCAGAGTTGTAAGCATATTATAGCAAAGCAAATGATTAAATCAAGTTTTGCTTTGATTAGTATGCTTGGAAAACATATCACTCCTGAATTCAGAGAGCCATCACTGAAGGTATCAAGTGCTCCACTGGACAAATTATTATTATTTTTTTTGAGACAGGGTCTCACTCTGTTGCCCTGGCTAGAGTGCCATGGCGTCAGCCTAGCTCACGGCAACCTCAAACTCCTGGGCTCAAGCAATCCTTCTGCCTCGGCCTCCCAAGTAGCTGGGACTACAGGCATGTGCCACCATGCCTGGCTAATTTTTTCTATATATTTCTAGTTGTCCAGCAAATTTCTTTCTATTTTTTTAGTAGAGACAGGGTCTCGCTCTTGCTCAGGCTGGTCTCGAACTCCTGAGCTCAAATGATTGGCCTGCCTTGGCCTCCCAGAGTGTTAGGATTACAGGTGTGAGCCACAGCGCCCAGTGGCTCCACTGGACAATTATTTTTGTATATGAAATAGGGAACAGAAGTCTATGTCCTAATGCCATGTGTTATATACCTAAACGTATAAACCATATAAGTCATAGGAATTAAGATGCATTTCTGGCCTGAAAACATAATTTCACTACAACTGTCTGCTTTTAGGAAGAAAAATATTAACTACAAAAAATAAATTATCACACAATTGTAACCATCTGTTAAAGGCCATTAACCTATTTCAAAAAGGAACTCTCAGAAGCTGTAAAGCAAGGACTTATTTGAGGCTCTTCCCCTCTCTTTGGTCAGGACAAGGCAGTGGTCACATTAAAGTCTTCCAGTCACACACAGATTCTCAGTCAGATTTCTGTGTACCAAGGACTGCCCTAAGGCTTAATTAACCCTTCTCAGAAATAAATAGGACCTTCTCTTACTGCATAGACAACAGATAGTCAGCTTGGAGAAGGAGTACCAATATTAAGAGCTATCTCTCACATTTTGGACCATCCCCTCCAAAATTTCATTCCATTACACAAGGAAAAGAACTGTGAGGGTATATGAAAGTCATTGGAAATTAGCAGCCTCTGCATTTATATGGCTGAAACAGCAGACGGAATGACATGATATGCAAGTGTTCTGACATCCTTATGAGGTCTAGAGCATCAATGAGAGGAATCCTAGACCACAGGAATAGTGAAATATTTTATCAGTAGCTAAACATAAGTAAAAGGTGTATTTAAATATAAGAAGTTGTTGGGTTAGTCTAAGTCATAATTCCTAATATTTCTGTACTTACTCAGAATGTTGCTTAAATATCATTGCCTGACTATACTACAGCACCAGCCTGAGTCACCAGGTCGTCCCTTTCCTTTATCACTCAGTCCTAGTCATGACTTCAAAACTAATGCTTTCTCCTACCTTTTTGTATTTTTAAAAATTACTTTGGCATTTTTGTATTAGTAGCCTTTATTACCACAATGGCTTCCAACCTAGTTTCTTTGCCTAAAGTTCTCTCTCAATTTATTATGTATATTACTGGCAGACATCTATATAGTTATCAACCATTCATTTGATAGACTTATTCAGTATCATTGTATATCATGCACCTAACCTGGATACCTAGGTGCCGAAGATATAAATATGAATAAGACAAATTCCCTGCCCTCAATAAGTATTGGTCTAGTGAAAGAGATAATACTACAAATGGTAAATGTTCTGGGTGATACAAATATGAACATGGTAAATAAGGAGGAAGACGCTGACCCTCCCTGGGGAGCCCTACAAACCCTTCATAGGGGAAACTTCATATTTCACTTCCACCTGGCTTTCCAGGCAGAGAAGAGATCAAAGAATATTTTAGCCAAAGGGATTAAGGAGAAAGGAATAGGAAAGGTCTTTCTCTAAAGGAGATTATGATTTAGACGGAGAAAAGAGCACATGGTGGGTTTAAAGAACTGCTCTCGTGATGTTGTCCCTCTACTTAAATTCTATAGCTTGATTTCCTCTTCACTCAGGTCTATACTCTTGCCCTAATTTCAAAGCCTTTCATAATCTGGTATCATCTTTTAGTAGAGCATGTATCCTCAGGTTTCATTAGACTAGTTTTTTCATCACCCCTCAAAAAACATCTAACCCATTCCAATTTCTAGTTCTTAGATCATTCTCCTGTTCTAGCACTTTTCTCCTTATATACACATTACATAATTACCATTCTTATATCTCACCTCTTTCAAGAGATTTCTTTATCCCTCCTCCTTCCTGATCACAAATGTAAATTCTACTTCTTAACAACCAGTTCAAATGCCATCTGTTTCAAAATATCTTTCCTGATCCTCTCTTCCCATCTCTTTTCTTCCTTCTTTCTCCTACTGATGAATCCCCAAAATATTTTACAGTGTTCATTAGTTATTAATTTTCACTTTGAACTATACTATATATATGCATTATTTACTAGGAAAGATTTTGCCTAAGAACAAAATCTAATCTTTAATTTTGCACACAAACCAAGAAGTATCTTGGACTAGTAGAACTAATATTTTTTCATGTCATGTGTAGAATCATATATCTCCACCTAGAGAATATCTTATGCCTCTCTCATGTCCTGCCTTGCACCAGATAAGGGAACGAATCCATACAAAGCATCCAAGAAATACCTGCCTGGGTACCCTTCTATCCTTCATCCATCCCAACCTACCTAGTTACAATTTATTTGTAACTGTTTCTTCAAATCTCTCTTCCATAGCAAAGGAAAATAAGAATTCAAACTGCCTAAGGTCCCTGAGGTATAAAAGGCCCTAAGAAAATAGGATTTGTTCGGTTTTTTTTCTTTTTCTTAAGAGATGAGGTCTTGCTATATCACCCAGGCTGGTCTCAAACTCCTGGCCTCAAGAGCAGCTTGGACTACAGGCATGAGCCACCACGTCTGGCTTAAGTATGCTGTTTAGTAATGAATGATAACATAGTTACTATGTTTCTATCTAAAAAGACATCCCGTACAAAGCAGCCGTCTCAATATTTCTTGACTAAATTATTTATCTGATGCATAACTAACGATCACTAACTACCGGCCAAAGTAAAAATATTTGATAATATTTGTAGCACTAT
>NW_012153507.1:1931528-1941512 GCF_000956105.1 Propithecus coquereli
AAATGGGGTCAATATATTTGAAACATACATAATGTAGATAAGTTTGATGTATTTAATATATAAATTGCTGTGGTGAATTAATATTGAAAGACAAAATAGGTTACTTGATGAGAAGTTATCAGAACAACTTCCTTTCTGTGACACAGGTTTTTCAAAGCAAAAGCATTTTATAAAGAAATTGCTTTACTCTCCTCTGGAACTAGAAAAAAATTTTTTTCTTTTCTCACTTTTTGCTGGAGACCTTCCTCCCATAGCTTGTCATCATTCTACTTCAATCTGGAACAATGATGCACTGGGCCGGTACAACTGTCTTCCTGTCCCTTCACTATTCTACACTGGATTCTCCATTTCTTGAACCCAAAATATTTCTTGTTCTTGGCTTAATCCTTCATTTCCCCAAGGCACATATCTTTTAGTAATAGATCTCAAAAGCATAATGCTAAAAAAAAGGCAAGTTGCACTGTTACATAGCATTAACATAAACCTTTAAAAATGCAGAAAGCAATACTATTAACATATTGGTTTTAGATTCTATATTTTCACATTAAAATATCCTAATCACTGTCCTTAAAGAGCAAAAATTGGGGAGGGGCAAGGGCAACATACGTAATCTAAACATCTGTACCCCCATAATATGCTGAAATAAAAAGAAAAGAGCAAAAATTTATAGCATACAACAAAAATGGGGGACAAAAAAGGTAACAATAGCTGTCAGAGAATGGGAATAGAGGAAAGACAGATGTCAGAAGAAAGAAATGTAGAAAAGTGTATCAATGACACCGTGCAGTAATAACAATTTGCCGAAGACCTTACATATGTGTACAAGTTACTAAGTTAATTATTTTTATTATTAATGGAGTATGTGAAAGATGTCAAAAACAATTTTAAAAACTTTTTGAACTGCTATCTACATAAATATAAGCTTCTAAAAGCATGTACATCTCCCTTTTAATAAATGCCACCCATCAGCTATGTGACATAGTGTGACTGACTTACTGACTTACATAATCACATGCTTTATTTTATGTAGGGCAATCTCAGAGAAAATTCTGTAAGTGACATAGAAGAGTTTTAAGAAGAGTTGCCAACATTTGTCTATTATTCTATCCATCACAGTGTATTTCAATTATTTGTTTATACGTCTGCCTCACTACACTTGAGAGCAGTGTTCTGGTTTTATGTATCTCTATTTTTTTCAATACCAGCTCAGAGTCTGCCATAGCAGGTACTTGATGGGCACTCAATAAAAGTGTGTTGACTGAAAAATATAGTCATTTCTCTTTCATGCATAAGTGCAAAATTAATACAGTAGCATTCTCTCCAAAGCCATGAGCAAACAGGAGAGAGATGTGACCAAAGAAGTTATTATGCATTTACTTAAAGCATAAGTAGTGTTCTTTTCATGGAATACCACTGAATTGCCTCAGAATGGAGCCCTAAAAACCTTACAGTGGGAAACTCTATGCCTTAAATTTCCTTTTAATATACGTTCTTTAATTTCACTTTTCAGAAACCAATGGACAAACAGTAATGATAATAAAAAAAGCAATCACCATTAGGTACTCTGTTAGACATCTGATATGTATTATCTCTTTTATCCTTCCAACCAACTCTTCAATATGTATTATCACACATGTTTTACAGGTTAGAAAAATTGAGGTTCAAAGAAATTACATGACTTGTTGAAGATTAAAGCGAAAGAGAGTGGCAGAGTCAGGATTTACATTTGCAATACTTTGTAAAATATTATTATTTTTTACTATAAGCAAAAGACTAATTACACATACGATTCACATACATTAAGTGAATAAAGTGGAAAACTGCTCCACCGGTGTTGATGCTAGATATATTAATAATTCGCAAAATTGAACTACAGTTAGTATCCTGGTTAAATAAGCTATCAAATTTTCAAGTAACTAGGATCTTGGAAAATCATATAGGTACAAGAGCCAAGCAATCTTAAAATGATGTACAGCTCCTAAATGTTCAGTGGGTTAAATAAACGAAGGTTTATTTATAAGAGATACTATGCAGGCTTAAACAATATGTGTGTGTGTGTGTGTGTGTGTGTGTGTCTAAAGAGGAACATATCTTTGATATCTTTTTCAAAGAAAAAAATGAAGTTGTAGAAATTTCCATAGTATAATCCCACTTTTGTTCCCCCCTCCTTCAAAATAAAAGAGGTGGTAAAGGAGGCAGTGTGGATAAAAGGAGAGGCAATAGTAGCTTAGAAGAATATTTATTCCCCAAAGTGTTAATAGTGGCTCCCTTTGTGGGAGGGGGGATTTAGGAGGAGAATAATTCATTTTCTACTACACACAGTTCTGTATTATTTACATTCCTTGTAGATACATGAATTTTGATAATATAAAAATGTACGAGAGGCATTAAAAACACTCTCTCGAGGGCTTTCAAGTATTTCATAAGTTATATTAAAAACTTTATTTTATATTTGATATTAACAAAAAGAAAGAAAAGGCTTAAACGAAACAGTGGGCACCTATACTAACAAATGTGGGGAAAATGTTAATTCTGGGAAATGAAAGTTAACTTATCAATACTTTTACCTGTCATTTCACCAGACTCTAGAAGCTTCCTATCTCTTTCAACATATAGAACTACAGTTTTGTTCTCAAAAACTGGGGTAATTTTTCTTTTTTTGTAGTCTAAGGTTTTCTACTAGTTAAAAATTTGCTTCTGTAGGAAGTATGTAATAATGTATGTAAACAGTATGTGTATACGCATAAACCTTGAATATAATTAAAGGTTAATTATTAAACCATGGCTCCCAATCATTTTTTAGAATTACATCTAAGGTTCTATATTTTGAATCATCTAAAAAAAAAACCTTCCACATATAATCAAACGAGTCTGTGAAAATCAAATCCTCATTTACAACATTGTAAATGGCACCTTTGGGACTATGCAGCACAGAATTTGTACAACAATACCCAAGAGCTCTGCCAAGACACACATAAGCACATTCACCACAGCTTAGCATCTAATGGTGAAAAACCCAAAATAGTAGAGGTTTTCACAAATAAGAAAAGGTCAAGTAAATTATGGTATATCCACACAATGGAATATTATGAAGACATGGAAAATAATGTAGATGTCATTGATAAGGAAAGCTGTTGATGATACAGTAAGTAAAAAAATCAGGCCACTAAAACAGCATTTAATCCCATTTTTGGTTTTTAAAAAAGTATATGAATAGGAAAAGCATGGAAGAATATAACAAAATATCAACAGTAGCTTTCTCAGCAAGGTGAGATAAATAACTTTTAAAAAGTCATCTATATTTCATAAGTTTAACACCACAAACATAAAATAATCTAATATTGATTTTTTTAAAAATTACAACTGTAGGAGTAAAATGAAAGAGAGATCTTCTATCATATGATTTCGGGTTGTTGTATTTTCAAACCATTTGACTTGTAGGAGAAACATTTTCCTTCCTTACCTCCTCCCTAAGAGAAAGATTTATGCAGCATAAGCTACATAATCAGGGGTGTTTTTTTAACTTTGTATTTTTATCAGGTGCCTTTCAAACTGTGCTAACAATGTAGTTGCTAGATTTTGAAGATTAGTTGTTAGTAAAGTACTGTTATTGACATAAAAAAAAAAACCAAAAAAAAAAAACAAAACCATAACTGAGAGATCACCCAACCTAGTTGAGGCCCCCTGAAAGAACACTATTCCAGGAAGGGTATACAAGATTTCTTGCCCTGGGTAATTTCAATTCGTAAATGGATTAACCCTTGGTTCACTAGAAGATTAGGGAACAACCAATTTTTCCAATATTGATTTTTTCAATCTAATTTACTATTAAGTATGCTCTAAAATATCTTTTTTTTTGGGGGGGGGGCATTCTTTCCCTGGCAAGTTTTCACCACCAAAGAGCCCAAGATTCCTGGAAACCAATAGAGGAGGCTTTCTTCATTATATTTTACCAG
Source organism: Propithecus coquereli (assembly GCF_000956105.1). Taxonomy (NCBI): domain Eukaryota; kingdom Metazoa; phylum Chordata; class Mammalia; order Primates; family Indriidae; genus Propithecus; species Propithecus coquereli. Next base: position 1,935,485 of record NW_012153507.1, read on the forward strand.
TTTCCAGGAAAACTGCCAGTAGGAGGCAGCAACGACTGGCTGTGGCAACAGCTGCAGTTCCACTCTGAACAGTAGTTAGCTGCTGGCTTCATTCTTCTGTCATTATATAAGCAAGATGACACTGTTCTCTAATCCAGCCAAAGCTGATAAGTACTATCAACCTGTCACTTCCTACATTTCAAATTCTAACATCACAGCATCAAAGAGTTTTTACATTTCGATTTCTTTTGCTGGCAGCAGCCGGTAGCCTCTCATTCTCCCACGGTGTTCTAATGCTGCATTTGCACACCGGGGTTACTCCCAGACTGAATAGCAGGTCATCCCCTGCTCACTGAGCTCATCTGTGGCCCATGTGCTAGGCAATTTAGATCCAATCAGCCCTTATTTAGCTCAAGAGTAATGAGCAGCATAGTGACACAGACTTAAGCCTGACCCTCAGGACACTGCTCATCAAGCAGTAAAACTGTGACAAAATCATTCATCTTCCACCCGCTGGCAAGAAATAATACTCGCACTCACTGTATTACTTTTCAAGATAAAAAAAAAAAAAAAGTCCTGAATTTTCATGATGTGAGACATTAATTTGCAGAAAGCTGAATTCCCTTAAACCCCCCTGTTGCTATGAGCTCACCAGGGGGAAATAGGCCTTAGGAGACTGAAATGGAATAAAGAAAATTGCTCCAGCTTTCTTTTCATTTTAAATAAGCCTTAAATCTGACAAGAGATACCCTAAAGAGAGAAAAATACGTATCTTGTAAGGTAAAGAAGAAACAATTGAAATTAAGAGTTTCAAATGTTAGTTTCACTCCTTGTTTGTTCTCAATTTTGTTAAAATATAAACAAATAAAATTTGAAATAGAGCAATTATTCACCCTTCTCCACAAGCCACATGAAGTAAGAAACTGTTCCTTATAAACAACATGGTGGCAAAAGTAAATTCATATTACAAAACAAAAATGTACTCTGATGTTTTCTATGAAACCCATCTTAAAGAAAATAGCTTTAGGGTAATAACCAGAAGATGGTGAGAATAAAACTATAATGAATCTACTTTTCCCACAATTTATAGTGCCTTCTGAGGTTTTAGTAATCCAAAAGTAATTGATTATGGGGATAATTAAGATTGGTTTCCTTCCCTCAGTGACGTATCACATCATTAAAAAAACATGTCTGGTAGCTTATTGTACTACACTGATTGGACACAAATGCTAAAATTTTATTTGCTTCCTCTAAGTACTTCCCTTTTAAAACCAAAAGCCACAATGCCAGTTTATCTCACTATGATTCTTAGAATTAGGTCCACGTGCTGAAGTCACAATTTCAGGGGTTTTTAACCTATTCCATAGTTGGAGAAGAATTAATTTTAGCAAACCTGTCACGAAAGGGATTTACCAGTCTTCAATACATTTATTATGACAACATGTCTTTGGTTTAAGAAATGTAGCACTGTGTGGTGCCATGAAAGAGCACAGTAGTGATGCCTTCCTACAAACTCATTGCTGAATTTCATCTAAAGCTTCAAAGATCTGGGTGGTCTAAATACCTATAGTGAACCATGGGGTTCAGACAAGGAACCACAGTGACATAAATAAGATTGGGGAAAGTAGCCTTCACCTTACCCCAACATCTTTTGATTTATTACCATTTGCTAAAAAGAAATACTCCAGTGGTTGGTACAGAAAATAATCATAGCACTACTATTCCCTAAACAACTGAACTGATCCACTTTCAAAAGAATGAAATGCTTTCTTTACAGACTATTTCTTTTGTCTTTGTCCTTTTATACAATGTTCTTCACTCCAAACTCTGTTTCACAGTGTTCTTTCTCCACCCTTATCTTCCCTCTCTTTCTTCTGTAATCATGAGAGGTGGATTTTCTGGGTTTCACCCCAGGAAAATTATATTTTCAGTAACTTTAAATTTTGGTGACAACTATGACTTAGAAAAGAAATCATAAAGCACCATTCATCTACTTCTTGAAAGTAGGGGTAATCCTGAAAAAAAAAATGTAACATAAAGCTCCATTCACCTCCTACTAATTTTTTAATTATTAGGAATTGGGGTTAAATATCAGATCTGACCTAGATTATAACTGGAGATTACAAGACCAGGAGCACAGCAAATACAAAAATACAAGATTGAGAAGGGTGGAGAAAGTTCATGAAAGCTGTGGTATCTTTTCTTTGTAGCTAGTATTTTGAATTTCCCATAGATGGGCCTGCTGTGAGTTCTATTTTCTTACATTGTGCTGGAGTCACTCCATAGGTCCTTTCAATATAGAATCTTCAGTTTTGAGAAAGTTTCTTAAATTATTCTGTTATTTTTTTCACTCCATTTCTCAGTTCCTTCTTCCAAATACCTTCTTTTTCCAATCCGGTCTCAATACAGACAATCTCTATTTTTAGATTCAAAGCGTTCCTGCAGACCGAGCCTTAACAAAGAAAGGTTCTCAAATCTCTCAAAAGGCAGGTAAATGGCCAAAGGCCCATTTGCTCCACCTGTTTCCATATTTCAGTGGGAGAATAGTTTGAAGATACCTATTGAATTAGAAAAATAAATAATAAAAATGGTCCCCCCCCCCAAATTGAGGTAGAGTAAATACACTGAGTTTTATTTTTCAATTAACACCAAAAACTTTTCAGTTAAGAAGAATGAACCGCTCATCATCCTCTGGAGGTCCCTGCTGCCATGAGTGTTCAGGAGGCAATAAATACAAGTGATGAAATTCAGATTATGCATTAAATCCATATCTTGACTGCACAGATACTGCTGTCCACTTTCATGTGGACAATGGCAGAACTGTTGGATAAACAGGTAAAATTTTGGGACAAGTATCAATCGTAAGTAATGCCAATAACTGAAATCATAAAATATGAAATGGTGAAAAAAGGGTGATGGCTTGAATAAATACCTAAGTTTCTCCTTTCTCTCGCTTTCTTAGTCTATCTTTCATATAATAAATGCATGAGTGCATACCACATATGCTTCATTTGACTGGTTCACTGATATATCCTAAGTGCCTATAATAATGCCTATTATAGTAAGCACTCAAAAATATTAGTTGAATTTGTTGAATAAATAATTTTTGCATGAATGTCTCCTCTATAGAAAATGTTAATAATTATAACACAAAGTAGAAAACAATAAAAGACATCAGAGAGAAAGTATTAAGAAAAGTCCAAGGGAATATATATTATTCAAGACTGGAGACACATGGACAAGCATATATTTCAGAGAAGCTTGGAATGAAGGATAATATTGTTCACATAAAAATGATGAAAAGAGGCCAGGCACAGTGGCTTATGTCTGTAATCCCAGCATTTTGGGAGGATGAGGTGGGAGGATTGCTTAAGACCAGTAGTTCAAGACCAGCCTGGGTCATACAGTGAGACTCTGTCTCTACGAAAAATAAACAAAACTAGCTGGGCACAGTGGTGCATGCCTATAGTTGGAGCTACTTAAGAGGCTGAGACAGGAAGATCGCTTGAGCCCAGGAGTTTGAGGTTGTAGTGAACTATGATCATGCCACTGCACTCCAGTCTGGGTGACAGAGCAAGATCCTGCCTTAAAAAAAAAAAAAAAAAGAAAGAAAGAAAAGAAAAAGAAAGAAGAAAACCAACATGTATTGAATGTACTGAGAGCTTATTATGGTACATGTTCTGGACAGGTATGCATCATCTAAGTCAGTGCTGTCTCTTGGCAGATCATTCGGCTATCCACTACGTACGTGTAGCTATTGAGGACTTCATATGTAGCTAGCCTAATGGAGGAGTTGCATTTTTAAATTTATATGTATTTATTTGTCACATGTAGCTAGTGGCTACTATACTGGACAGCAGAAATCTAAGCAGATATTTACAGAAATCCTGTGATGTGGGTATTATTTTACAAAGATGCAGCTGAAACTTAGAAAAGGTTAAGTAACTTCCTAAGATTGTTCTGTTGGTAAGTGGAACAGGAGTGCTTTGAACTCAGGTTTATTGACCCTAAAGACCCTGATTTTTATACTATGCTTCAACAGTAGCAATGATGAGGCACTGCCAGGGGTTCCTTAAGAAGCAGAGGCAAAAAGCACAACTTGCTGTACATAGAAGTCTACTGCCTGGAATATAGGCTGCTCTTCTGATTCCATTCCAGCTCTCATATGCATACTACTAACTTCTGAAACCACCTTTCCATTCCCCTCAAATCCCTCTAAATAGGTTTTTTTTTCTCCTTTTTCTGTACTCTGCCACCCAACCTCTGTGCCTACTGTAACCAGCACTGATCATTTCTGACTTCTAATTTTCACAACTACTTACATTCCCCCAATTTAACATTTTTCTTAGCAGTGGTTCTCACATGACATCAGCTTGTTCAATGCTGAGATGACCTTCAGTTGATTTTGACAAGAAAATATAAACAAAAGTAAGAAAGACTTTGGGATTTCTTAAGAACTAGAAGTTCCATCGGACTAAAGTAAAGGGGAATCACAAGAAACATTGCAGATGTAGGAAAAGCCAGACTGCGGATGGCTTTAATGATCTTAAGAAATGTGGAATTTTTTTCTGTGTTCCTCAGGATGTCACTAACAGTGTTAAAACACAGAACAGTATAAGCAGACTTGTTCTTCATGAAGATAAATGTGGCAAGAAAATGTGAGATAAGCATGAGCAACAAAAGAAAAAAATAGGACTTTATCGAAATTAAAAAATTTTATGCTCATAGGACAATATCAAGAAAATGAAATGAAAACCCCCAAAATGGAAGAAAATATGTGCAAATCATTTATCTGATGAGGAACTTGTATAGAGAATATATAAAGAACTCCAATAACTCGATAATAAAAACACAAATAACCCAATATAAAAATAGGCAAATGATCTGAATAGGTATTTCTTCAAAGAAATAAGCATATGAAAAGATGCCCAGCATCATTAGCCACCAGAGAAATGTAAACCAAAACCACGATGAGTACCATCTTACACCCACTAGAATCGCTACAATCAAAAAAATATTTTGCAGCCTCTAGAAAACAGTTTGGCATTTCCCCAAAAGGTTAAACAGTTACTACATGACCCAGCAACTCTACTTGTAAGCATACACCCAAGTAAGAAACATATGTTCACACAAAAACTTGTACGTAAATGTTTATAGTAACATGACTCATCACAGCCAAAAAGGATTGTACACAACTCAAATGTCCATAAATTGATGAATGGATAAATAAAATGTGGTATATCAATATGGAATATTTGGCAATAAAAACAAATAAAGTACTGATACAAATATGGATGAACCTTGGAAACATTATCCTAAGTGAAAGAAGCCAGTCACAAAAGGTGACACAGCGTATCATTCTATTTATATGGAAGGTCCAAAATAGGCAAATCTATGGAAACAGAAAGTAAATCTACTTCCTAATCAGTGGTTGCTAGGGATGGAGTGTTGGCTAGAAGGAAATAAGAATGGTTCTTTTTGAGGCAAAGCAATGTTCTAAAATTGTGGCGATGGTTGCACAATTCTGTGAATATACTAAAAACCAATGAATGAACTTTATAATATGTGAATTATATCTCAATACAGCTGTTAAAAAATAAAGAGATGGTCTGAGAAAAGGCATTGGAGGCAGGGAGATTACGCAAGCATTTCAAATGTTCTAAAAACAGACGTAACGGCAGCTGTAAGAATAAAAGAAAGATGATAAAAGTGATCCCCCAAAGACATACCCTCCCCAAATCAACTAGATATGAAGAGAAAGGAAGGATATACATCTACGTCACATTTAAAATTTCTTTTCTTTTTCTACAGCAGCACTTAGTAACAAAGAATCACAATTTCTAACAGGTCCATTATCGAGGACCTGTTAGGTAATGTTTCCTACAATCCTGACTTTGATTTTAAAGACTGATTCATTACACAACCAAGTATTTATTGAACAGTCACTATGCTAGAGGTACTATATTAGGAATGGGTTAAAAACCATCAAGATAAATCAACACACACACACACAAATCCACTGAAGTTGCTAGGCTTAAAATATACTATC
>NW_012153507.1:1942377-1983916 GCF_000956105.1 Propithecus coquereli
CTGAAACACTAAGATTTATACTACATTCCCTTAGAGATTCCTATGCGCTTGCTGTGAAGAAACCAAAAATGGCAGATGGATCATTCTCAGTAAGCAACATATCTCTACTTGGGTTTTCAAATAAAAATTGGTAATTTATTTTTCCATGGAGCATATTTATGTGCTCCCCTCCAAGTTATCAGGACCTTGCCCCCAAATTTGCACTGAATTATATATGATGAAACAGCAGACATTTTGGGCAAACTGGGATATATGAAGCAAACTACGGAAATAACTCATTTGATTACTTTAAAAGCCATAACCAGTTTTAAGGTTGTTGTAAACTATTTTTCAATAATTAAAAACTGTAGCCCATTCACGCTAACAGAACACCCAACAACAAAAGGAAGAAAAAAGCTTTCATGCTGTCAAGAGTATCCATTCTACTTTTCCAGAAATATCATGTAAATTATTGAGCATACAACAGACCCTAAAGAGAATAGTTCTCTTGTACTACCTCCTTACCCACCTAGGCAATCCCCAGTTCTCTCACTGAAGGAAAGTAAAACCAAAAATCTTTGTTTAGAATAATACCATACCAATAAAACTACTGAGCATGAAAATATTTGAGGGGAATAATAAACACAGTTCTGCGTGTACACACACATACACTCTCCCCAAATGTCAAAACAGATATATAACAAATGGATGCTCTTCCAGACTCATGGGGAGAGAAAGAAAGGATTTAAAAATATAAAATACATTCATGATGTATTTTGAAGCCAGGGAAAAGAGACTTAATCTTTTAAGAAGTTGTACTTTAGCACATAAAATCTAAAAAAAATAATCATCGCTTTTGAACTATTTCTTAGTCTCAACCTTTTGCATTTTAGGCAAGTTCTCAACTGCCTTTAGACATCTTTGAAACTAGGCTCTTGTTTAATACAAAATAGGATGTCAGTTGATCAATATCCATTTGGCTTAAATTCATAAGTCCACAACCTCCCTTAAGTGGTAGAACAAACAGCTACAAAGCCTGAAAATTTATTGTTTCTTTTTAAACTCCAAATGATATTTGCAGATGCCAAAAGGCATTTTGAAATCACTCACCCTTACTTTAGTAAAAATGAAAAAGGGGAATGGGGAGGAGGGAGAATCTCATGAGGGCTTGTATGTCAAGTTTTTGCCCAGAGCTAATTTTCATAGCTGTGTTATAAAACCCTGAAAATGGAGGTTTATAATGGAAATGCTGACAGACCCTTAACTATAGCAGCATGAATGGATATAATTAAAGAAAAGCTTTTGGCTACACCTAACTCCACAAATAAAAGACTGCCATTTTCATGTTAACCTCAAATAACAACAAGTGAGAAGTAGAAATGTGATTCTAGAAAGGTAATGTGAAATGTTAAAGATGACTGCTAAAACTATTTGACACACTAAGTTTTAAACACAGAGGCATTTAGTTAACATAACCAAGTCAGTATTTTCATAATGCTACTTAATCAGCAATAAAGAATGCTCTAGTGAGCCATCAGCTCCAGTTAGCAGAAAGTGGCATATGAAGTTATTATTTCTTAACAGCCTAGAGGGAGCTGCTTCTCTTTTTAATCAGTGATCTTGGTTCCTTCCTACCTATAATTTCTCTGTCATACACTTATAAAACTATTACCTGGTTACACACACACACACACAAACACACACCCTGCACATACATTTATGCAAGCACTGATACCTTATTCCCACCTGAATTTGAAAACAGAAGAGATTGCTAAGGTAAAGTATTTCATTTCTTTCTCTTGTCAGAGATGCAGCCAGGAATAAATATCATCAATCTATGTAATCCATCTTCCTTACTAAACACAATTCAAAGAATTTAGCTCTCCAGCCGGGCGCGGTGGCTCACGCCTGTAATCCCAGCTCTCTGGGAGGCCGAGGTGGGCGGATTGTTTGAGCTCAAGAGTTCGAAACCAGCCTGAGCAAGAGCGAGACCCCGTCTCTACTAAAAATAGAAAGAAATTAATCAGACAACTAAAAATATATAGAAAAACGCATGCCTGTAGTCCCAGCTACTCGGGAGGCTGAGGCAGAAGGATTGCTTGAGCCCAGGAGTTTGAGGTTGCTGTGAGCCAGGCTGACGCCACGGCACTCACTCTAGCCCGGGCAACAAAAGTGAGACTCTGTCTAAAAAAAAAAAAAAAAAAAAGAATTTAGCTCTGTTCTTAAAAGAAAAAAAAAATGCCTAGGCTGTAATTTTCAACAACTCTCCAAAATATCTTTGACCTTTCTAATAGTATTAATAGTATATGGCACAGCTAAAAGACTGCTATGAAAAGATCTTCAATGAAGTTCCAGATTTTGGGTTAAGGAATTAGGACTACATCTTTATGATCAAATACCTAAAGGACTTTTTCTTGTTTGTTTCCTCTCCCTCTCTACCTGCCTTCCTTCTTTCTTTTTTGGGTAAACAATACTCAGTGATATCTAGGGCCCTTCCCCCAAAGATCTCAAACTAAAAGCTGGTCTCTCTTGACAATATCTGCATTGGAAAGTGTGTTAAAAATTGATGGGGCCAAATGAAACTATCCCAGTCACAATTCCTCTTATTATCTACTGTTATCAGTAGATAACTGAAGAATTGTGTGCAAATTACTACGCAAGCTTCAGAAACTTAAGACAGCAGTGCCTAAATTACAACAGCATTAATAAAGACTTACATATTGCTATGCCATTCTTATTCACACACTGACTTCATATTTCTATCTGTTAAAACTGCTAATTTTGGCAACAGAAGTTGTACAAGATTTGATTCTTTACAGCAATTGTTTTCAACCACAGTTGAGTAGTATAAGACAAAATCAAATTATACATTTGTCAAAGGAATCAAATGTTATCATAAACACCTGTGTCCTTTTTCGTAGGCTAGTCCTGAAGTCCAACAGCATACCTGCCACCTCCCCTACCACTGTTTCAAAGACTAGCAAACAACAAACAAACTCAATCCAGATCTGGTTAAAAGAAAACTCCTAATATAAATGTAAACTTATTTTCATTTTATATAATCGACAGTCTTCATTATCCCCTCTTGATTCCTACCTTTGTACTTCTGAATAGTGATACCATAGATTAACAGAGATGTATTATAGCTTACAATGTATTTGCAAGCAATATCTTTCCAACACTCCTGAAGTAACTTTGGCTGTAATGCTAAAGGACTTCTACTAAATTAAATTTAAAGAGCAAAAATTTGTTTTTATTGCAAGAAGTGAAATTTAGATGGTTGAAATGGTGCTAATAAATCAAAGACAAATTGTTATAAATATGATTCACTTGCCTCCACATCTCTCAATCCATTTTCTCCAATTGACTTATTAAAAAAACATACGCAAGTTACAAAATTATAAAAACAAAGTAATCAAAAGTCCCCTAATAAGCAACTACCCTTTTTTTAGTAGTAAAAACAAAACATAAAAGCACTCAGAAGTACATGAATTGTGGTAATGATTTCAGGTTTGCAAATTTTACTCATTTAATTACCTGTAATTTATTAAAAAGGTAGTGGTATGGTTACTTTCAGTTTAGTTACTTATTAACTATCATAAAAACGGTGTAAGAAGGCAACTGTGGTATAGTGGGTTAGAGTCTGAATGCCAATTCTGAAATTTATCTGTGTTATTTTAGGTAAGTCACACAAAGTCTCATGTTTCCATTTTTTCATCTATAAATAGGGATGGCAGGGTTAGTAAAGAAATAAAGGAGACAATATTCAAAAACTGTAAATCTTTCAAGAATATAAGAATTATTCTTGTGTTTACAGCCATTACTTTTGAAGAGTTACATACCAAGAAAAATTTCAGTTAGGAGTTTTAAGACAAAAACAAGTTAGTGAATGAATATGAAATATTTTTTTGCTTTCTTTGTATTTTCGTCTTTAATGCCTCTCCAACCTTCAAAATAGTCTCATTCTACTATTACAAAGCTGCAATTGACATTATTAACAAACTCCTATATTTCTTATCTTAGACTGCATTGTTTTCTAAATACACTCCATACAATGATCTAAAAATGAAAATGGAAGCTTTTTCATATATTACTAGGCAGAGTAGAAACAGGTACAATTTTTTTTTTTTGGTATGAAATTTGGTAATATACATCCACATTTAAAATGTACATACACCAATTCAATCTTAGGAATTAATTTATAGGTATACTTCCACAAGTACACAGAGATGAATATATAAAGATATTAAAAATGTGTTTATAATTACATAAAATGATAAATAATATAAATTTCCATTGTTGGGGATTAGCTAAATAAAGTTTGGTACATCCATATAATGAAACACTAACTAGTCATGAAAAAGAATTAAGTAGGTCTCCAAGCACTAACAGGTAAAGCTGTCCAGGAAATATTAAGTGAAAAAAGGAAATTATAAAACAAAGATCATCCATTTTGTGTTTTAAACATATATATAGTAGGAAGATGTCTGGAATGTTCTATAAGAAAAAATTTTACTTCATGCAGTAGACCTACAGCACTGTCCTGTGCATTGCAGGGTGAATATCAGCATTCCTGACCTCTGCCCACTAGATGCCAGTGGCAATCCCCTAGGGGACAAACTCACTGCCCCCCCTCCTTCATTGAGAACCACTGAATTTGAGAAGAAGTGAAGCTGAAGAGAGAAAATTTTACTTGTCACCTTACACCTCATATTTTTTTTCTTTACCATTTCTATCATGACGATATATTACACTCACAATTTAAAGATAATTTTAAAAACAAAAACAGATTGTCAGGAACTTTTAAGTAGAAAGATTAAAGTATTTGTAGCATATCAATTTGTTTAAAAAGAAAAAAAAACTATGCAAGAAGCAATACAATTGTTAAGAAGGATTAAAAGGGACTTACCCATCTTCAATGAAAAAGGCAGAAAGATGGATGGATTCTGCCATTTTGTTTCCATGACTGGCTCTTCTCAAAATACCCATAACCTCCCTTCCTTTCTTATTCTTATGCTCCTAAATCTTTTGGGGACTGTAGTTCCTTCCTTGCCAGCTCACTCCTCTTTCTTCTTGTTTTATATATTCAGACAAATATATATCAAATATGTATACAGACAAACCAAAACTAGTACTAGAAATGCAGAAATTTCTAATTTTCCCAGGAAGCACATGGAAATACTACTTACCATTTATTAAAAAATTGAACAAATAAAACAAAGTTGGTATTTTGGAAAAGTATAAAATCTGCTAATAAATTCTGCTAGACTAAAAACAAACACAGTTCATGTACAAGATTGAGAATTAGTAAAAGCTTATGAAATTAGTTATGAATTTACTTATCCACCTATCCACTCATCCAAAAATGTTAGAACTTTAAGATTCTTACTTTAATATAGCTTACACTAGGGAGCAAGGGCATAATTACCTGATCAAGAATTCTGGCTAAACCTTTACAATTTAAACTGATGAGAGCTGACGAATATAAAAACTATATAATATCTAATGAGGAGTAAAACTTGTGGATAAATCAGTATGAAAATACAGCGCAGAATAAAGAAGATAAGCCAGTAATAAATAAATTTGATAATGAATAAATTTCTAAAATTTGGAAATTTTGCTGAGCTTAGTACCTATGAAAAACAGATGCTTCATTTGTGATGTGATATTAGGAGGAGGGAAGCAATCTCTTCATTAACTTCAGACATGATTTCAAATAAAATCATATTTCTATACGCAATTTTTACATGACAGTGTGCAACTACAGTGACTGGTAGTATATAACTTCTTGAGAACATGCACTTCATCTGTAAAACTGTTATGTGAAAAGGGCCTAAAGGCAATAAATGTCATAACCATTGTTCCTATCCATTATTAAGTTTGGGTCTGAGTGTATCTGTTTATCTAATGTATCTGCGTAAGAGTGTATCTGTGCATCTAATGTATCTGCATAATTTAAGTGGATCTGAAAACAGTTTTATATAGGTGATTAGTAGTATTAACAGAATAATCCTATGTTAACTTCAGAGCAAACTGGTTTATTTGGAAATATTTGATGCAGTTGATGCTACAACTTTGCAGCAAAAATTTAAAGAAACCATTATTTTTTAATGGTACAGTGTGGTCAAAATCTCCTTATGGGAACAAAATTGCACATTGTTCAGTAAAAGCCACTTCAGACTTTTGCTCATGGTCTTGCTTATTATAATATATGTAACATACCTATGGGTATTAAACACTCTGTTCTGAGAGGTAGCAGGGGAAAGAAGGGTTAAGTAAGGCATGGGTCTGAGATTATACCAGAGCTGCTCTGAGTTAGTCTTGCCACTTGTGATTGCACCTAAGCTTTCTTTTGATGAATTATTGTTTGAAAACCTTTTGAAAACTACAGGTTGAACATCCCTAATCTGAAAATCCAAAATTTGAAATTCTCCAAAATCTGAAACTTTCTGAGCATCAACATGATACCACAAGTAGAAAATTTTCACACCTGACCTCAAGTGACAAGTTGCAGTCAAAACTATGTTTCATGCACAAAATTATTGAAAATTTTATATAAAATTACCTTTAGGCTGTGTGGATAGATACATATGAAACATAAATGAATTTTATGCTTAAACTTGGGTCCCATCCCCAAGGTATCTCATTATGTATATGCAAATATTCCAAAATCCAAAAAAAATCCAAACTCCAGAACACTTCTAGTCCCAAGCATTTCAGATAAGGGATACTCAATGTGTATTTATCTATGCCAATGTAGCAGAAAACAAAATCCTCTCCTCTACATTTGGATTTCAAAAAAAAAAAAAACCCTCCTTTAATATAAAATCAACATATGTGATGATATGAAACAACTTAATAAATTAGCACATGACTGGAAAACATACCTTATTCTGGCCAGAACAGCTTGTAGAAAGTTCAATACAGTCCTAAGTTCAGATTCTCGACAAGCTCGCAGAAGCATACTAAATCCATCATTAAGCAGTTTTTCATGGGAAGGATACAAGCAATAGCTGGTCTCAAACACTTCTTGAACACCATCAATGTAGATGGAAAGAAGTGTCCAGAAAGTCTGTCTCTGTGCCATTTCATCATTCTTAGACACCAAGAATTCCTTTGCTTTCTCCCGGAAGGCACATGAAAATTTTTCAGCCAAAATACCAATGTCCAGATTTTTCTGGGCATACATCAAGAGGAAGGCCATCTGACCCTTCCAAATAAGGGCTCTCTGAGATGTCATAAAAGCAGGCTTCAGGAAACTCAGGAGGTCTAAAACATGACTTGCTACATCTTCTACCTCCACAACAGCTGCTAACAGTAGAAAGAGGTTGAAAAAGTTCTGCAGACCAACTTCAGTTAGTTCTTCCATTCTTTTCTGATGGAATTTAGAATATATTCTATAAAACATAAAAAATTGCTTTAATAAAATTGTTTGGGCTGGGCACAGTGGCTTACACCTGTAATCCCAGCACTGTGGGAAGCTGAGGCAGGAGGATCACTTGAGGTCAGGAGTTCATGACCAGCTGGGGCAACATAGCAAGACCCCATCTCTACAAAAAATAAAAAAAAAAATTAGCCAGGCATGGCATGCACTTAATGGTCCTAGCTACTCAGGAGGCTGAGGTGGCAGGGTCATTTGAGTCCAGTTCAAGGGTGTAGTGAGCTATAATCGTGTCACTGTACTCTGGCCTAGGCGACAGGGTAAGACTCTGTTTCTTTCTTTCATTCAGTCATTCATAAATAAATAAATAAATAAATAAAATTGTTTGATTTACAAAAACCTACCTTTGAAAAGAAAATTTCATTCAATACTTATGGCAGTCTCATTGCTTTACATTTTAAGTTAATTCTTCATCTTGATGCTGCCTTGTAACATTTTCTACTTAGAAAACAAACTCACATGGTAGCCCTACCTTCAAATGTCCCAAGGATGCAGCAAATCATCCATGAGTAAGCAAAGGATTCAGTGTCTTTCCCCAAAGGATAGTAATGTACTTTTCATATAGTACATGGCTTTTCCTTTTATTCAAGTTCCCCCTTATTTTATTGGCAAATAAGAAAGAATATATGATCTTTTTAAGTATAATTTGATGTGTTTTTACAGAAATCTTAACAGGACAATTTTATGTAACAATTTTTCTTAAATCCTTGTTCCTCCTACCCCTCACAAAGACTTGCTCTTGCTTTACTTACACCCTAAGACAATTCAAGGTGGTTGAAAAACTATTTTTACCTACCTGCAAAGAAAAATTGTTAGTGTTTAATTGTCCAAGACTAGCCATTAAAAAACTTCTCATCAATACTACTTAATACAATAGTTGACACAATAGCTAATAATATAGTTAATATAACAGTTAATGTACTTTTATCAATTAAGGGATTAGAACTGAAAACAATTCATCTTGAATTCCTACTTATGAATTATTAAGTTTTGAAACTTCTATAATAGGTTTATTCTATTTATAATAGGATGGAAATGATTAATACTCATGAGAGGTTAAATGTTTATTTATAAAGAACTATGTAAAAGCTGATAAGCAACTGAAAGTAAAGGTCTGTTTAATCATCTTTGTATTCCCTACCATCCCCACTCTGGTGCTTGACATACAGTATTGAATGAATTCAAATGATTTCTTCTTTTAGCAATAAATTTCTGAGTATTCTGCCTTCCATAAAATTATTTCAGATTCAAAAACAAACTGGCAAACAGAACAAAAGAAAAAACTATTTGAACCACATGATTACTAAAGGTTTAATGAAGAAGCTGTCATTTTAAAAAAGTATATTCTAAATAAAAAACCCAAATTGTGTCACCATAACCTTACAAGAATTATTCACCATGGGAATCAAATAGGAAGTTCATTAAGTGATTCTTGAGAAGTCCCTTCCTAGAGTAAGAGGTACTCTGCTCTCTGAGAGGTCCCAACAAATAAACTGAGCAAGTGGTTGATGGTGGTGTACTGCACAAAGAGGACCAAGAAAAGGGCCAACAGGCAAATAAAGTAGAAGAAATGAAGACAATTAAAAATTGTATCAAAAAAAATTGTATCGATTACAAGCAAAACTCTCTCTCTCAAAAAAAAAAAAATAAATAAATAAATAAATAAAGACAGAGAGCGAACAATAGACTAATGTAACCAAAAGTTTATTTTACCAGAAATGAAACCTGGGCATAATCCCCAAATGAGAACATTAGCATTTTTTGGTTCTACTATACTCTAGTCAGTTCTCCTTCAAAAAAAGCAGTGCTGGCTGGTCCGAAGGTAGTGAGTTATCTCACTTGATTGTTGACAGTCAGTTACAGATTGAACTCCTTGTTCTCCTATTTAATCCCCCTCCTCACTACTGCACTTGACTAGTCTTAAAAAAAAAAAAAAGCAGTGCTTCTGAACTACCAGGCTCAAAGAACACAAAAATTTTATACTTTGACCCTATTACCTGACAATGTACAACTTGGAGATATTTTTTATTTATATCACTTTTAATAAATTGTATGCAACAGATTACAGAACATTACAATTAAATTTTGGCAAAAAAACCTCTACAGTTCCCTAATATCCCTCCACTTAAATATATGGGATTTCAGTCTTCAGCACTGGTGAGGTAAATAAGAAACTGAAACCCTCTGCAAACGATGGATATGAGGTTTGCTTACTTTAACAAATTAGCAGGATAAAAAAGTGCCTTATTCTGCTATCCTACATCAAGAAATATACATTTTTTTATTTTTTTTAATTTATAAATAACAGAATTTATTGCTCATAGTTCTGGAGGCTGGGGAAGTCCAAGATGAAGGTGCCAGCAGGTTTGGTGTCTGGTAAAGAAATACATTTCATATATGTAAAAACTCCAACCACAAGTAAACTTAACAAAATATAAATAGTAATACTTCTCCAAAAATTATCAGTGAATATTTACCACAAAGAAAGATACTACACATACCTTCCTTTTACTTGTTTCCAAGGATGAGGGCCAGTGTTCTTCATTGCTTTCTTAACAACTTTTGCCAAAATACAAAGGAAAATGGTATAACTACTGCTGGATTTACACAAGTTGTGGTCTTGTTTATCAAAACAGCAAGTTTTCACCATTTCAAGCATTGATGAGGGTGACTTTATGATATTAGAAAGGCCTTTCAAAGGAAGCCAAGAAATGCTGAAGGAACTATTCTAAAAATAAAAAAGAAAACAAGTATTAGTCTCTTAGTAAATAAAATGGAAAGCTGAAAATTTCAATTAGTTCATTAAAAGTTTGACTCATCTTAACCACAGAAATTATATAATCATGATTATATATCCTTCAAAATGAAAATTCCATAAATGCACAGAGCATCAAGTGT
The DNA here is from genome assembly GCF_000956105.1 of Propithecus coquereli. Lineage (NCBI taxonomy): Eukaryota > Metazoa > Chordata > Mammalia > Primates > Indriidae > Propithecus > Propithecus coquereli. The sequence continues at coordinate 1,952,696 of NW_012153507.1, forward strand.
TGCACAAATTTTGGATTGTCCCCAGGATGCATTTTCAACTGTTGGTTTGTCCAAATTACGATACAACAAGGTCCATACATTGCATTTGGTTGATATGCCCCTTACAGCTCTTTTATTCTGTAAGTTTCTCAATGTTTTTATTATACCACTTATTTTTTATATCAGGTTATTTTTGTGTAAAATTTTTCATATTCTGGATTAGCTGCGGTATCCCCCTAGTGTCACTTAACACAATCTTTTATCTCCTACCCTTTCTGTAAACTGGTGGCAGTAACTAGAGGCTTGATCAGATTCATGTTGAATTTTTTGGCAAGAATCTTTCATTGGTAGTACTGAGTATGTCCTGTAGCATTTAGCGAACATAAGTTCTGACTTTTTCTGATGGTAAGATTGGTCAGGTTGAAGCCTGATCCACCCATTTCAGTGATCCCCACCAATCTTTTACTTAACAGTTTTAGCAGTCATTGATGAGCATTGTCTGGGTGACTTATTTGATTAGATGTACAAAATGGTGACTTCCTAATTCTATCATGTCTTCTCAATCAGTCATCAGAAATCTGATTATTTTAAAATACCGTTTGTATTTTCCTTAATTTGCAGTTTTCAGAATAATGAGGTTTTTTGTTCCAGAACATTATAAAGAATCGTGAACATGTATTTAAACATATTTGATGTTTTAATCCACTGCAGTCATTATTCTTGCTTATGCTCAAATTTTCTCACTTTTTCGGGCAATGGAAGTTCCTTCAAGTTGGCTCCTGTGTCCTTCTGACATGACTCTAGCTTACTTTGATACTTTCCCTGCTTTCTGCCATGACAAGATACTCCAGATTCATCTTGTACACATTCTGCCTCAGAACTGGAATTGCTTATTTCTCCAACTACCCTAACATTATGCTTCAGAGAAAGGTATTTTTCTCATTTTAATAAGCTCCATTATACACAAATCCAAACTTAATGTTTACTTACAAATCTTCCACTACCATTTTCTATCTTGATTAAGGGGTTCACTATTTATCTACCTGAAAACTCAAACATCCCAAACCTCCTCTCCATACACAAGTGACTAAATCTTTTAAATCTACCTTTAAAATTTTTATCTTCTACATTCATCCTCTCCTTTCTATAATAAATCCACTGTCCCTATTTTAGTTCTCAGCCATAGTATTATTTGCTCATACAACAACAATGAACTACTAACCCATTTGTACCCAATTTATTTATACCACTTTCAGAAAAAAACTTTCGCAAACACATACCTAAGTCATATCCTTGCTTTCTATAAAAAATAAATCAGAACTCAAACTCACATTATGTTCAACCCTTCATAGTCTAACCCCAGACTACTTTTTCCATTTTTCTTATCTCCTGTCTTGCCCCACAGTCATCCAAGGCCTATCATTCAGAACCATTAACAAGGTAGAAATAGACCATGCTTTTTCATACCTCCATGCATTTGTCTGTATTGTTCCTTCTACCTGGATGTTCTTTTTCTTCTGTACTTGGAAAATTCTACTCATTCTCAAGGGCGAGATAAAAAATTATGACCCCATGAAGTCTTGCACAAGTCCATACATTGGATTAGATAAAACCTCCTCTGGTGTTCCATGATATTATAACTTTTTTCCTCACAGTATATGTGTACATACCTACCAGCCCATAAGCTACTGAAGTGCCAAGATTGTATCGTACTCAAGACAGCAGTGTCTGTTCAATGTATCATGAGCAAGCAATAATTATTAGAAAATATTTATGAGGATTAAAAAATATCTTTCTGCCACAATTTTTGCCACTTTGCTTACACTCACTCTGAAGAGAAAAAGTATACCAAATGCTGTCTCCTTTATACCAAAGCTCTATACACAATATTTGCTAAAAGATAAAACTATTCATGAGCTACTCCAATCTACTCTGAACAAAAATTAACTTTTTAAGAAAAAATCATAACAATTCATAATTAAACCATAAAAATTCCTAAAATATGTACAAAATTTTCAAATTCCTGGAACAAATCCATATTCTATTTACTCACCAGGTTTTTACTGTAATATTCCCATAAAATTGTGACAACTGCAATGCTTGGTTCCCAGAAATCACAAAGTGTCAAACAACAGTGAAGATACATTCGTAATTGTTCTTCTAGTACACCCTCCTAAAAAATAAAGTTATGAGGGAGTAAATAGGCTCTGGAAACATAAATATTATCACTTGATATTGCACTGTATAACCTGCAGCTAAAAAGAATATTAATATATCACTATATCACACCCATTCTCATCTTCAGACCAGAAGGCCTAAATTAACATAGGTATACTACCAAAAACTCGTTTTAGAGATCATTAACACATTCAGACAATGGAAATTATATAACTCAATTTGACTTTTAATTCAATTATTTAAAAATCACAGTAGGTGTTTTACAATTATGTTGGAAACCCAGAAACCAGAGAAAAACCCAAATCAGAAAGAAGTGGCAAAAATGATAATTAAGATATACACGAGTGGCTTGGTCATACTTAAGTACTTGGTCAAATTCTTTTACAGGTTATAAGAGTTGTTCTTTTAAAAACCAGAGGATTGGCAGAGTACATATATTTTAATCTTTTAGGAGATGGTAGGAGAATCAAGTGGGGAAAAAAGTAGACTTTTTTTCCCTGTTGTTGAAACACAGTCTCACTCTGTCACCCAGGCTAGGGTGAGGTGGCATCATCCTAGCTCACTACAACCTAAAACTCCTGGGCTCAAGCGATCCTCCTGCCTCAGCCCCCTGAGTAGCTGGGACTACAGGAGCGTGCCACCACACCAGCTAGTTTTTTTTTTATTTTTAGTAGAGACGGGTTCTCACTCTTGAGCAGGCTGGTCTTGAACTCCAGAGCTCAAGCAATCCTACCACCTCAGCCTCCCAGAATGCTAGGATTACAGGTGTAAGTCACCTTGCCCGGCCAAAAGTAGACATATGTTTTTTTTTTTAAATGACACATCCCTAAATTCCAATCATTCAATTATATTTAAAGCTTACTACATATTAGGCACTGTTCCAAGGTACTAGGTATAGGATAATGAATAAGGCAGACATAGTACACGCACTAAGAGAGTTTACACTTTTGGGGAGGAAAGAAAAAGGGATACTGACACAAACAAGATAAAGAAGTATTTCAGAAAAGGACAGTAGTGAATAGGATTGAATCCTGCCGACAGATTAAAATAAGAAGTAGCAAGAACCCTTGGAGATAAACATACAGAAGACACTGATGGCCCTGCAAGAGCAGTTTGGGGTATGGCAAAGACAGAAGCTCTACTATGGATGGCTGAGGAGATAATAGGAAGTGAGGAAGTAGAGATGAAATCCTTGAACAGGTAAGAAGAGATAAGATCTAGTACACAGGGAAAGGAATTAGCTCTTGACAGAAACAGTGACACTTCTAACATAAAAGAAAAGCACTCTGAGAGGTGGAGTACAAAGTGAACATCTTGGGAGATTTGAAGGTGCAAAGACAGCAGTTCTCACCTGACTGGTTCTATTTCCTCAATGATTTATGAGGCAAGCTGTTGAGCTGAGTAGACTGGGATAGACATTGTGTTGAATTGTGTGTAAAAGAGAAGTTCTAAAACAAGTCATTTTGGAAAGTAGAAAAGCAAACATTCTAGAGCTGACTGCCATTTGAGATTGAAGATCAAGAATTTAAAGTCAGACAAGTCAGTAAGAATGAATGCATGATTTTCACCTGCAAGATTCAGTTGTGGGTGGGGGGTAGGAGAGGAGGTATAAGCTTTTTCAGGTTTAAAACAGGTAAAGGTTATGACATTAATGTTTGTGATGGCATAATTATAATAATGGGTTGTGTAATCTACCATGTTTAAGGAAGAAAGGACATGGAAGAGGACAGAAAAATGAAAAGGTCAATCAATGGTGATGGGCAGAATGAAAATGATAAGAAAAATGAAAAATGAAAAACTAGAATATAACCATGGGAGGAGGTAGGTGGAGTAATGGAAATCTAATTAGAAGGGAGGATATTAAGAAAGTGAGATGGCAGGTCAGTTATACATAATAATGTTGAGGTCACTAACAAAAGTACTATACAGGTATAGAAGAGAACAGTGACCTTGGTACCAAACTTTTCAATGAATGAGAGTGACTGAAAGAAACATGAGTAAAGGAGATTTTTTTGGCAAGGTCTTAACTCCTTTAATTTTTCATCCTTTAAAGTACACTTTGGCCAGGCACAGTGGCTTATACCTGTAATTCTAGCTACTCAGGAGTCTAAGGTGGGAGGATTGCTTGAGGCCATGAGTTTGATCACAGCAGTAAGCTATGATCATGCCACTGCACTCCAGCCTGGGCAGCAGAGCAAGACCTCGTGTCTAAAAAAACATAAATAAATAAAATAAATAATATACACTTCAAACTATAAGCCCTCTAGTACTAACTCCCACACTAGACAGTGACCTCTTTTTATGCTCCCACAGCATAGTAAAGCATACTTGTATCATAGGTTACATTTAATGTTTACCTGCCTTCAATTGTCTAAGAGCTCTCTGAGGGTGGGATAATGCCCTCAGAGCCTAGCACAATGACTGTTTCACCAAAGACTCTCAATAAATGATTCATGAACAAAACTAAGATCTGGGTTCTGGTGCCTCTTCTGATCAAGTTGTAGTATGGCTTTGCGAAAGACATTTAGATTCTTCAATAGACAATTAAACTCATTTAACCAAAGAAGGTAAGGTTCTGTAAATCACTAACATTCTCTGATTTTATTATGAAAATATTAAACTAAATCTAGGTTCATATTGATTCCTATGGCACAGTATTTAATTGAAATAAAGCATACTAATTTCTTTTGCTTGCAAGGTAAAACAGTGGGTTATGTTATCAAAGTTCACTTTGAAGGGTTTTATTTGCCATCCGAAATTCATTTTGCTATGTAAAACCCATGAAAATATATGAAAGGATGAATACCAACTATGTGTCAGGCATCATGTGACATGCTGTACATGTGAATTCATGTATGTCTGATACCATCTCAATTTTATTATCTTCATTTTATAGAAAAGAAGGTTGAGACTCAGAACTTAGAAATAGCTCATCCAAGCCCACTTGGTTAGGCACTAGGCTTTATAACCCCAAAGCTTCTGCTACACATACTATTATTCTATGCCACCTTCCAAAACACAGGAGGGAAAAGAAATGAACATTTAGTGGACAACAGATGTGATCAAGATTGCTTAGTGACCAGACCAAGATTTGAATCAAAGTCTTTGGGAGGCAAGAACCCACGCTCTTTGCACTGTGCCCAATCATGAGGAAATTATTTTCCTTTATTTTTTTGAAGGAAATGAAATGAATTTCCCCTCATTTCTCTTCTAGTGGCTGCAAATTAAAAAGAAAAGAAATGGCTTAGAAAATACCATTCTCCAGAGTTCTGGCATGATAGGTTATGCTATCAGTTGAGTATGACTTAGAAAACACATGGTTTTTAGTCTGTAGTCAATTACAGATAGCATTTGTTATATATTCTACATTTTCATATTCTGTATCTTCAACTATTGCTTTATTTTGAACTTTAATGTTTTTCTTAAAAATTCACTTTTAAAGGTGTGTATATGTATATCAGTTGAATTAGGAGAGAAAGAACTTGTCTATCCTTCAAGTCTAGATAGCTAAAGCAGAAGTACACAGCAGTCAGGAGTAGGGAGACAGCAAACATCATAGCTCAAATTCATAATAAAAAGAGCTGAAATATAGTGGGAAGGAATATCTGAGAACACTTCAGTATATTAATTTCTTACATCTTCCCATCACACTTACTGGAGAAGAAAACAACAAAAACACTATGGAAAATGGAGATGCTGCCCACAAGTATGAACAAAACAGGTCTAGAAACTAAATGCATTACTAGACGAACACATAATAGCAAAGAAATATTAAAATAGAAATACTGAAGGTAAGTAGTTTTATTAAGAATCCTAGAAAGTTAAATGCTTTGAGGTATTACATAGTGGAATCAAACACACATGAAGGTTCAAATCCTGGCTGTTACTACCTAAGTTAGCTGTGTGAACCTAGACAAGTTCATCAACCCCTCTAGGCCTCAGCCTCGTAAGGTGTAAAATGGAAACAAGAATATTATCACTATATAAGATTGTGACAACAGTAAGTGAAAAAATGTACATTAAGTGTTAAGTACAGTGCTTGCACAAGGACAGGTATCATTTTGTTATATGCAGGAAAGAAACGTACTTTTTTAGACCATGCTGATTCTTTCAATGATCAAATAGTAAAAGCAACAGGTTCATAGTATTGTTCCTTAAGCTGATGCATTTCAATTTTCTAAGTTTTAAGCTCAAACCCTACCTAATCACAGAGATTTGATTAAAGACATGTAAATCCATGCCATCCAATTAAAAATTGTTTAATAAGCCAGAAGGACTATGGGCCTCTTTTTCACACAGCCTTAAACCTGCCTGGCTCAAGGAGTGCTACTCATCTCCTGCATTTTTCAGAGGCCCTTATGGGCTCTCAGGGTATCTCATTTCAGCTATGTGTGTGTGCGCATGCATATGTGTGTGTGTGTGTGTGTGTGTGTGAGAGAGACAGAGAGAAAGAGAGAGCGCATGCGCATGCCCGAGAGAGAATGAGCTATTTAATGCATATTCCATCAAATTATATTAAATGAATATGCTTACTCCTAATCTCTGCATTAGACCTTTTTTAAAGGATGTCTTCTTATCTTTATTTTAAAAGATCAAATGTAGGCATATTAAATTTGGGCATATTGCATAGGACAAATCTTTCATTAAACCGATAATAAAAAGATTTACTCTTTTAGCTTAGTTATTATATACACATGGCAATTCAACAACTGGTTATAATATATACAATTTAACTGGTTCATTTATTTATGCATAACTAATCTACTTATCAGAAACCATCAGAAGAATAAAATTTATTTGCAAGCCAAATGATAACTGTTATTTTAGGACTGAATAAACAGAGTTGGACTTCAATATCCCAGCCAAGAACCTTCTGCTCAAGAAACACTACTCTTATTAATTAGTAATTAGAAGATTACTGTTCTACATTATTCAGATCTAATCACATTCTGAGTTGTTTCTAGCCTTGGACTCTCCAAATTAAAGTATATTTGACAAATCAAAATAAAATCTTCTTTTAGGCTTATTTTTTAAATACCCTTCCATGACCTTTAAAAAAATAGAAAATTATTTCTGTAACCTCATTAAATAATGAGGCCTTTAAAAAGCAGGAGAAGAAAAAAAGGAAGGAAGGAAGGAAGGAAGGAAAAAAAATAGGTAGGCTAAAACTGAAACTTCTTTTCATATGAAAACAATAATGCTGTTCTAAAGATAGAACAAATGTTTACAATTAATATTCATAAATATTAAATAAGATTATCTCTAAAAAACTTTTTAAAGCCCATAACCATATAATTGTACCTAAGTAAGTAAAATTAAAAGATACATGCTCTCTTTACTAAACTACAGCTCCATGTCTATTTCTGGAAGATGCTCTCTGGCTAGAAGAAAAGATTTGAAACATTATTTGCTTAATTAAAACTATAGTGGAGTTTCTATCAATTTTATCTGAAGACTGCTGTACATTTTGGAAGGTTTTTTTTTTTAAATATAGTAAATGAACTCTTTTATCACCATTGGAGACCAAGTCAACATACATGAGCATAATCAGATTTTAATTTACCCCAATGGGGGAAAACAGATATAATCAAATTGATAGCTTTATTCAAATATATTATTTATTGTTTATGACCACCTACTGTATCCACAAAATTGGTTCCTAGAACTCCAGCAAGCAGTCTTGTACTACTTATACAATATAATTTGATATAATCAAGGAACAATAAAACTGAAGGAATATCCAAGAGAACCAGGATAGTACTTCTTCCTAAATATTATAATGACCTCTTCTTCCACGGGAAAGATATTACTTTGACTTTATGCTAGAACTAAATTCAGAGAGAATGTTTCTTAGATTAGTTGTACTACCCCTACTTCTAGGGTGACTGACTCATGTCAATTTGCTCTTAACTTTCCTGGTTTAGCACTGAAACCCTAGGCCAGGCAAATCGGGATGGTTGGTCATCCTACCTACTTCCAAGAACTACTACTTCATCTTAAAAACAGCTTTAATTGCCACCACTAAAATACTAGCTATATTGTAAAAGCATGCTATGCAGTGTCAGAATAAGTTTCAACACAATATGAGTAAGACATTCCAACTAAACAAAGTCTTCTCTCAAAAAAATATGGTTTATTTCATTTAAAATCAAAATTATAGGGAGTCAAAATCCAAAGGTAAAAAAGTAATGATTTTCAAGAAACTAAAAGTGTTTAAAGGTTTTCAATCTCTTAGCCAAAAAGCAAACTTTTTTATGGAATACAGATGAAGACAAATTTTCCCTTCTGTTGTCCCTGACCAGGATGGAGATATATATTAATATATATTTATCCATACAAACCTTTAGATTCTTCTAAGAAATACTCTGTAACTTAAAACTTAGCTGAACAAAACCATAAATTCATACTGTTAGAACTGAAAGTTTAAAAATTATTATATATAACAGAAACAGAGGTCTAGAAGAAGGAAATTTAAAGGACACAAGCAGTTACAACTTAATTTGGAAATTAAAGCTCCAGATGCAGGAACTGTCAACAGAAAAACAAAAACAAAAACATTATCCAGACTTTACTGAAATTCTTTGTGGTTTTAACCAAGCTATGCTAAGGCATTAAGACTGGATTAATAACTGATGCAAATGACAATAACCCCTGTAAAATATGTCTTACCATTTCACAACCACTTTTTAGTGATTCTCTACATTCTTGAAATAAATATATATATAGAAACCTTTTGAGTCACTAAATCAATATGTTCTCAAAAAGAGTGAAGAAGACCCATTAAAATGATACGGGACAAAAATGAAATAGAAATAAAAACTTTTACAGAGGTTGGAGGAAAGATTCTAAAAGGATAACAGAGCTTTTGCTTCTGGTACAATTTACGCACACACAATTCATTGGCATTCTAAGCTAGAATTCTTAGTTCATAATTAGAAGATTCATATTATAACTAATGTATTTATGTTTCACCTGAAAAAGTCAGAGTTAATGTAAATAATAGGCATTTATTCCTCTTCAAATTTAAAAAAAATCTTTATTTCTTAAAAGTACTTATTCCCCAAATTAAGAAATATTCTTCACTATAATTTTCTGTAGACTCTTACATAAATGATAACTTCCATTGCAAAACTTTACAGGGCTATAATATAACATATTTAAAGATGTGATAAATAGTATATTTAAAACTGTTTTAAAAGGAGGTCAAGTCTGACCTCTGGGCCATGAAGCACTACATTAACAGCTCTGCAGAAAGAAAAATGATAAGGTATAAAATGAGTGCTCAGAAACTAGGACCTTATCAGTTAGAATATGATTCAAGCCTGTAAGACAAATTGCTCAGCAAGGCAAGTCACCTTCCTGCTGTGATGAGGATATAGCTGAATTTCTAGTGCCACTGACTATCTCCCTCATCATGTCTCCTAGTTTGATATCATACAGTCAAGGAATGGCTTAAAGTTCTCAAGCATCTACTATTTATATTGAATACATTTTGTCAAAGTCACCAACTAGGATAATTATCTTTGTCCTTTAACTGACAGCTCAGTGTTACAAAAATTTTTAATGGATAATCACTAAAAGGAAGTACTGTGAGTTGACCCTTTGAAGAACGATTTTATCACAAGTTTTTAATAAGTTATTTGTTACTTACATTATTTTAACAATTTACTTGGTTTTATAAGTAAAATTTGTAACATAAAAATTTAGCAAAGTCCACAAATTGTCTCACTTTAATTGCATACCTGGATACTGATGGACTTTTTCAGCAGTTCTTCTACAAAGCTCCAATTTGATTCTATCTGTCTCTAGAAAGGCAGAAAATATTATTGCATCAAAATTATTGCTCGATTATGAATATATTTAAAGCTATGGTACAGCAAATTAAGTGTGAAGTGTATTTTCTCTATCATCAAGCATCACTGAAATTTCTTGAATTTCTAATATTACTTTGGCAAAGAGTTAATTGATGGACTTAATGGAAAAAAATTTACTACTATTCCAATTCAATATAAACTTATCAGAAGTTGTTTTACTAAATACTGGTGCTTCTATAAGAATATAAATATTTTAATAAATATTTAATTTCTGCTGTCAGATGTAATTTAATATAAAAAACCTTTATATATCTAAATGTATTTTTTGGAGTTTTTTATGCTGAGTATTCTCCCCTATTCTCCACTTTACTCACTAAACATTTTTTCCTTCATCTTATGCATAAGAGCCCTGAGACCATCTACTTTGGTAAATAAAAGTAACTAAAAATCTTATATAGAAAATGTAAAACTTTGCACAATGCTACCTCATTTAGCCAATGGCCAACTATCTGGAAACTCCAACTCTCTAGAAAACTCTCCACAGTAAGGAAGAAAGCTAAAAAGAACTTTCACAAAGGCTAGGCACTAAAAACAATTCCATTTTTCCAATAGGAAAGACTGGAATACATTCTTGGTTCACTTGGTATCACCAAGATACTTGGTTCACTTAATACTCAGTTCTTAAAGGTCTGGATATGTGGATACTGGCCAAAACCAGAAGCAAAGCACCTGCAAGAGGAAGCAAGTAATGACTAGTTTTTAATACGGAAAAAAATGTATAAAAAGTAATCGTAAGACCTCAAAAAGCAAAACCAGAGGCCTTAAAAAGTAAAGGCAAAGACCCTCATCACACCCTATTAACCCTATTATAATGAATATGATGTTCATAAGGATGAACTCAAATGACCAATAAAGGGTTAAAGCATATTCAATATTTGCATGATTTTAAATGGCTGAGCACTGTTTATGTAAGATGCTAAGTATACTAAATCACTAAATAAATATCTCCTTAATAAAGATGCTTAGTGGCTATGGTTATTAGCCTCTAACATGGCACTTTTCTCCTGATATTCATGCTTTATGTAATCCCTTCCCACTATGTACCAAGGTTGCCTGTCACTGATAGACTACCAATGCCAATATAAGTGACAGTATGTCACGTCTAAGATTAAGTTACAAGACACTGAAGCTTCCATCTTGACAACACTCTCTTCTGTTGACTTGATCTGGGAAAAGCCATATTGAGAACAGCCCATATGATGAGTAACTGAAGCATTCTGGCAATGAAAGTAAGATTGAAAGCAAATCCTCCAGCCTCAGTTAAGTCTTCAGAGACTGAAATCCTGGCTGACAGCTTGACTGCAAGCTCATGAGACCCTAAGCCAGACCACCCAGCAAAACTGACCTAAATGCCTAACTCTCAGAAACTGAGAGAATGAGATAATAATTTTTTGTCTTAAGCTGCTAAATTGTTACATAGCAATAGATTACTAATACAATGACTTACTTTTAGTAAAAGAATTATTGACTATTTTGAAATACATTTATATAAACGAAGTGAATGCAAAAAACATTTATCTAGAGAGAATGCAGAGTAAAGAACTTGGCCTTGCCTAAAGAAATCTGGCCTTTGCCTTTAGTTTCTTGGGAGGTAATCTCTGGGCCAGATAGGAGCATTTTTGTTTGCTTGGGGGCCTATGGTCACACTGAATAATCTAATAATGTTAGAGAACAAAGGTTGGTCACACCTATGTAGTCTTAGAGCAGGGTCTTGTCATGCTCAAAAGACCAACAATGTGACTTAGGCTGGAGACTGGGTCAGCTGATCTGGAGACTGAGATTAATCATGTGGGTAATCAACAGTTCATGCCCACATAATGGAGATTCAACAATAACTATGGACACTGAAGCTTGGGTGAGCACCCCTGGTTTGCAACACTCCCTGTATACTGCCACACAATGATGCCAGGAGACTAACATATCCTGACTCCATGGGAAAAGAATAACAAAAGATCCACATATGGTACTTATCCTAGACTCTAGCCTGTGTGCTTCATCTCTTGGCTGATTTTAATCTATATCCTTTCCTTGTAAGAAACCATAACCATAAGCATAATGGCTTTCAATGAGTTCTATGTGTCCTAACAAATTATCAAACCTGAGGATGTTTTGGGGAATCTCCCAGCTTGCAATTGGTATCAGAAGTGAGGGCAGTCCCTACCCTGGGCAGTTGGCCCTAAAATTACCCCCGCCCCAATCAAAAAAATCATTTTGTTGTTTTGTTGCATCAATACTATATGTACATTGTGTTAGGCCCTTTACTTATTACTTCTACAAAAAAAAGTCTCCCATTTCACAGAAAACATAAAAGGTCCTATGTGTACAAGTCAGAGAATGGATTCAAATCCAAGTTGGTCTGGCACTGAAGCCAGTATCCCTTCTACTATACCATGTATTAGTAACTAATTTTTTTTTCCTTAGTAGGCTTTCCCCTAGATTTCAGCAATTCATTTTCATATCATTTTTTTTTTTAAGAAAATGTCACTACTAGTGGCAAATAAGGAGGAACATGACAGGGTTGAAGTAATTTAAGTTTTAGCTTTACAAATGGACAGTGTTAATGAGTATATTTCTATTGTTCTCTTCTATCAAGGCATTTGAATTACAAGAATTATAGAAAAATAGTGTAATTCTCACCTAAATAATTTCAACTATGTGGATCAGTATTGTGGCTATAATTTAAAAACATCATAATTCAAAGGAAAAAATGGCAAGTCTATCATGCCCAAATCAAATGTAAGAGAATACGTATCAGAAGTACAGATTTTTCTTCCACAAAACCATTTAACCTTGTGCAGCTACAGCATTTTTTCCCACACACCAAATTACACCACTGTAACCTCTTTTCTACATACCAAGTTAATTCTGCTGAAAGAAAGGAGGTAAGAAGTCATCAATTTGGGGCTACATTTTATATTTCTTATCCCACCATTTAAACTAAGATACCCATTTAAGCTTTAGTATAGGTTGTATTTCCACCAGAAATATAATATAGATCCTCTACACCCCACTTCCAGCAGACTAGATAGCCTGGTGCAACTCTCATGTTAAGGTTACATTTCACACTTTTACCTGGTTACTATTTCAGACTTCTCAAAGATGAGCATCAGCTAGGCTGACTGATTGCACTATGTTCTGGGCAGGGAAAGCACTGTTAAAACTGACCCCTGCAATGCCCAAAAGTAATTTTCCTTTTTAAATTGTATGTGGTTTTAAAACTGATGACTGAGATTGTGAGAGAATAATATACTCTCATCTAGGTTGAGAGAAAAGCATTAAACAGAAATGTATGAAAATCTAAAGCCTCTAACATAAGAAGTGAGATACCAAATTATTCTTATAGTCCTATACTAAGAAATTGGCTATATTTGTGATTTAAATCCACTATAGCAAAACTTCAAGTTCCAGAAACTTTTAAGATAAAAAATAGTTAATCATATCTGAAACCTATTTAAAGTGGAAAGATTTCACAGTAACTTTCAGGGCAAGGCAGTTCACATTTAAAAACTGAAACATGTCCAGGTTGTCACAAGATTAGAGGTATTTTTCTAGTGAAGAATGTATCACTAGCCATTATTACTTCATATCATCTCTCACATTAGATTGCTTTTTATTTAGTGGAATAAAATATGCTTACTGCATAAACATTTCCTCTATTGCAGTTAGTTATGCTAATATATCATAAGGAGTAAAAAAAGAATTTAGGCAATTTTCAAAATTCCAGTCTAAATATATCCCAGATCCAAATTAACATCCTGTATAATCTTTCTGAAAGAATAAGCCAATATGCCTTTATGTTCATAGATTAGAATGACTATCTGATTTTTTAAGCAAAATGAGATACTTTTGAGAGTAAAAGGAAAAATTAACCAGATAGGATAAGTGGATAATAGGTATAAACAGGGACTGTCCTGGCAACTAGAACACATGGTTACCTTACCCTACCAAAGAACTATTTGTAAGAGGCAATCCTTAGGAGAATATCAATAGCAAGTTTATCTATGGGATAAAATAGGGTAATATTTAGCCATTGTGCCCCTCAATTTCTTTACTTATAAAATGGATATATTACCCTCTTACCTTCTTCATAACACTTCACTGAGCTTAATTATTGTAATCACTGTGAGATTATTAAATATGTTGCAAATGAGACATATAATATACTTCACCTTTAATGAAAACTACTAACTAGAGAGCTTGAGTTTTTCTTCAAAAGACTCTAAGAAACCCAGAGATATTTCCAGCTCTTTGAGGACTCATATATAAAGGCAAGGTTTATTTTAAATGTACATATACACACATATATTAGACATCCTTATTTTTATCATATGAGTGGTTCTTTTTCAAGTATCATGGCTCTTTTAAAATCTTCTACATAATTTAAAAGTATAAGATTTTTAAAAAAAGAAGTATTTTGGCAAAAGAAAATTACACAGAAGCTCCTGAAAAATATTAAAAAACAGAGGTTAAGCTATTTTAAACAAAAACAATTCATTTACTATCTCAATTAAGAAGTAATAAAAGCAATAATCTCCTCTGGAGTTCTCTGTACAGAAGACTGATTTCAGCAATGCAACCATGGGTAGTTGTACCAGTGCAATTTAACATTACAATAGTAATGGTAAAGAAATGTATTTATATATGTGTGTATATAAATAAATGTGGCTAGATTGCCTACCACACTAAGAGTATCTAGGGGTTAATATCAACCAATATTGAAATATGCCACTCACTCAAGTGTCAATGAAGTTCCAACAAGAATTAATAACCTAAAAGCCTGTTCCTTAAAGCAAGAGGCAGCATAATCTGTTTCATGTGTATCCTCTCATAGGCACCTAATACTATGATAACACACAATAGGAACTCAAAAGTGCTTAACTAATTACCGTACTTATATACATTGATTAAAATAGGAAATAAGTACTTGGAGGAATTAAGGTTGGTAGAGAAATGAAAATGCTTATGTTAAGCATTTTAGAATTACAGGTAAATTTTTTGAGTTTCTTTAATGTTGTTCTAACATTCTAATAATTAAAAGATGTGAAACATTAGCATATTAACTCTACAAAAAAACTTAATAAAAGAGCTACTATAGTAATAATGGATATTGCTGAAATGTATCGACTATTTACTCTGTATTAGCATGGCAAATAATGATGGACAGAAACAAAGGACACATAATTTTCTGTGAGAAATTCATTCTACTGACTTCTCTCAATAAATTGGTAGAATACTTAAATACATTGATACTGAGCTGTCTATCAACTTCTCAGAACAATTTCTGACTTATTTCACCTTATCTTGCGATCTCCTAAAGGGCCTTTTATTATTAGGGGGATCATTTAGAGGACTTCTTGAGGCCCTTTCTATTTCTAAGAGGCTATGTTAATACTAACTGGCCCTCAGATTCCATGGATAATTTCTCAAACCTGAAGTCTGTCCAGTACTCCAAGAGAAAATCTATCAGGCCCATCAGGGAACATGTCTCACAGAGCAATGGTTCCTGCTCCTCATAGAGGATGAGAACCACGGAATGTTTTAAAAATAAGGATTTCCACACTCCAAATCAGATTGTTAAATCAGGATCTCCACAGTTGAGACCTAGAAATCTGGATTTTTAAAAACTCACAGGTAGGTCTGACAATCAGCTAGGTTTGAAAACCATCCCATAAAAAAGACCAATTTTGAAAATACAGACACATAGGCTTCATGACTATAGATATTTCATGGAACTGATGGGCTGATATAATACTATAATACTATTCATTTCTGAATATGGAATAAATTAGATACAAATAGGGCTTCAAATAAACATATACCAGCTTAGGTTTTATTCATAAAGCTTCTTAAGTAATATTGTAAAAAATATTTCTAACTAGAAATTAATATACTAGTTAAAATCTCCATCTTATCAGAAGCAAACTTCATCATCGTTTAATAGATTAAATATTCTTTCAAAAAGCTTCTCTAAATAAGTGTTACTCTGGAGAAATACTTTTATTAAATTATTCACAAAAATAAGTAATTCATTTCTGGAGACATTTCTTTGCTAATCTTACAGATTTTAGAACTAGATGCAACATTTGGAACAATCTAATCCCATGATTTTTGGTTCAGGGAACAGAGGGCTATTACTAGAAAGGTTTAAGTATAATAATTTACTCAGGGTCATACAATTATTTAGTAGTACAGCCAGGACTGGGTACCAAGCCTACAAGTTGCTTTTCTTTAATCAAACATTAAAAACATAAACTTTATAATTTTTCCAAGATGTTTACAGAAAGGTCTATAGATATCTACATAAACATTATACATAGATAAAAAAACATTTATCCTTGTAGGATTATAATCTGATTTCTTATTTTTTCTGCTCACTTTCTAATTTATCTAAATAATACATATTAATTGATAATGTAAGAAAATTTAAAAGAATAAGATCTTACCATTTCATCTGGTACTCCATGGCGATCAAACTGGTAAAATGATGCTACATGAGTAATAATCCACCAACTAAAACCTAACGGGTCCCTGGACTGGATTACAGGCACAGAGGGTCTTCTCTGGTCACTTGATTTTTCAAAGAGTGTTTTAAGTACTTTATTCAACCAGTTCCAAAATGACTATAGAAACAGAAGTAATATGATTCAGTTAAATTAAGACAGTTTCAATAACCTTTGATTTAGGATTTTTCTCCATTTTTATAATGACACGTATGTACAAAAGAATATAAAACACATACAAAATGTAAAGAATAGTAAAAATACCTAGGTTAAGAATTAGAACATGCAGTCATATACTTTACAAAGACCCCATATGTCCTCACCATCACTTCTTTTTTCATCCAGAGGTAACAATTTTGCAGACTTTTATGATAAATCCTTCGCTTGCTTTTGTAAGTTTTGTCATGCAGGTATGTGGGCTTATATCACAATTTGTGTGGCTTCATCTGTTTTGTTTTTGTTTTAATGCATATTTGTATTCTTATGTGGCTTGTTTCAACTCTTCTGTAACTTGTTTTGCTCAACATTGTTTCCAACAAGCTCATCCATATTAATGAGTATATCCATAGTTCACTGGAATAATCCAGTATATGAGTACGTGGTTAAACATTTATCCAATCAACTGTTGTTGAACATTTAGTGAGTTTTAGTAAGTTTTTTCTAGGTATTTTTTTCCTAGGTATTTCATGTAAATGTTAAAAGTTATTAGAGATAAAGTTGTTGACAATATCTCTTACCTTTCTAATATATGCAGAATCTGAAGTCATGTTCCTTTTCTTATTTCTAGTATTGACTATTTTTGTAATCATCTCAAGAAAGATTGGCCAATTTTAGTTATCATTTTGAAGACCCAACTTTTGTATTTAGCTATCATGTGCCTTCAGCTTCCTTTAATCTATAAAAGTTCCTCAGATTTTATCATTTATCACCTTGATACTTTTGAAGTATACAGGCCAGTTACTTAGATTTAACTGGTGTTTCTTCATGATTAGGTTGGTATTAGACATTTTTGGCAGGAAAATCACAGAAACCTTTTTGTTCTTTCAATCAATGCATCATATTGGGGGTACATGATATCAATTTGTCCTACTGATTAACTTTTGTTACTTGTTTAAGGTAGTATCTGCCAGATTTCTTACACTATAAAGTTATTATTTTCCCCTTTGTACCGATAAACACTGTGTGGAGATCTTACCAAACTATGTAAATATCCTGTTTTTCATCATACTTTTGTCCATTACTTTTAGCATCCATTGAAGAGTCTTGCCTGAAACAATTACTATGAGGCTGTCAAATGGTGATTTTCTGATACCATCATCACTTTTACATTTATCAGGAAGAGTTTCCCTTCTCCTCATGTATTTACTTATTTATATCAGTATGGACTCAAATTGTTATTGAATGGATTACAATCCTTTTCCATCACTTATTTTATAGTGTCTCAAATTTCCCAGGTTTAGTCTATGGAAGACCTTCATGCTGGCTCTTGTGTCCTTTTGACATGTCTTTATCATTTTTTGAGCACTTCCTTAGTTTCTGGTACAAGATGTTCCAGGTTCATGTTTACTTTCCATGCCATACCCTGGAATCAGTCATTTGTCCAAGGAGCCTTGTTCGCTTTCATTGAAGAATAGTTATTTTAAAACCAAGATATAGCTGCAATTTATGCACTGTTACTCAGATATCATTGCTTCTAAGCCTACCCAGTGTAAAAAGTAGGACATGTACATATGCACACACACATACACATCAATACTTGCTTTATATAGTAAAAACATGCATTTCATAGTATCTCAAATTCTAATCCAACACATTATGGGTCATGCTAGCTTTCCCTCTTTCCATATTTGTAACTCAGTTTTCCAACAGTGACAAACCTGGCTCTAATTACCCACAAGTTATTAATTTGCTCACTCCTAGAATACAAATAAAGTATTAATAGATTTAAAATTGCTAAGCCTCATATAACAATGTAAAAAAAAAAAACCTAAGAAAAGTCCACTGTTCATAGATCTTTACAATTTTTTTCTCTTTAGCCTTAGATTATATAGTCAAAATGTATATTATATGTTCCTAACACAAAGAAATATTAAATGCCTGAAGTGGGGGATACCCCAATTACTCCGATTTGATTAATTCACATTGTATGCCTGAATCAAAACATCACATGTACCCTATAATGATATACAACTATTACGTACTCATAATTAAAATTTAAAAATTTTTTTAAATAAAGATACCCCAAATAGTGCATTCCAAAGTTACTTAGGTTAGTATGCCCAACCTCCACAAAGAATGTTATTCATTTGAAATAGTTAGGTTCAGTTGTTTCTCTCTACATTTCACTGAGCATACCTTCCATACATATTGATTTATTTTTGGAGCATGTGAAAGATTAACATGATTCTAAAGTCAGAACTATACAAAGAGCTACATCAAATCCTTCCACTCCATTTTCACTCACTGATCTTTATTTCTACCCACCAATCTCAATAGTTTCGTCTTTGCAATATTTCTTTGTGCACAACTGGACATACATATGTATACCTTCTTTTTCCTACATTCTTACACAAAAGGTAGCATTCTATAAATATTCTTTTGTACTTTGCTTATTTTATGTAATAATATATCTGGAAATCACATCGGCTCAGATGTCTTCCTCATTCTATTGTACATTTACACATATAATGGTTAATTTTATGTGTCAATCTGTCTGGGCCATAGGATGCCAAGATATTTGGTTAAATATTATTCTGGGTGTCTATGAAGGTGCTTCTGGATGAGATTAAGATTTTGATCAGTAGACTGAGTAAAGCAGACTGCCCTTCCTAATGTGAGTTAGCTCCATTCAAGCAACTGGAGGCCCGAATAGAACAAAAAGGCCCTCCTGTGAATAGAGGAAGAGTTTCTCTGTTTGACTATCTTTAAGCTGGGACACTGGTCTTTTCCTGTCTTCAGACTTGGACTCAGACTGGAAATTACACCATGGGGTCCCCTGGTTCGCAGGCCTTTGGACTCAGATTAGAACTATATCATCAGCTCTCCTGGGTTTTCATTTCACCTTGTCAACTGCAAATTCTAGGACTTCTCGGCCTCCACAACCATGTGAGCTAATTCATTATAATAAATCTCAGGTACCTATATATCCTTCCCAGTGTGCAGATGAAGTACTGTTTATTCAACCACTCTCTTAAATATGGGAATTTAGCTGGTTTCTACTATTATTACAAAAAATGCTATAATAATTTTATGCATATGCATTTTAATTGGGGGGCACATACATCTGGAGTAATGCCTAGAAGTGGGATTGCTAGGATCCAAGTTATAAAATCCTTGGCGTACACTTTTTCATTGAATTTTTTAAATGCTCCATTGTTGCCTTGCTTTTTTATGTTGTTTTTGAGAAGTCTAGTGCCAGTCAAATTATTTTGTTCTTATAAGTAATTTGGTTTTTATGCCTAGAGAATTTGGAAGATTTCCTAGAGGACTTGGAGATTTTTTTCTTTATATTGGAAGTCAAATAGTTGTAGTAGGACATGTCTTGGGATGGATTGCTTGCGGTTAATCTTTCACATTATCCAATAAGCCCTTTCAGTATGTAGGTTTAGGTGATCTTTTATTTCTGAGAAGCTTCCTTAGATTACAGTTTTGAATAGTAGCTGTATCCCATTGCTTTGTTTTCTTCTTAGGGATTCCATTTATATGTATGGTTATTTCATCTTTGCCTATCTTCCATTTTGACAATTTTCTCTCTAACTCTTCATATTTTTTTACCACCTTTTTTTTTTACTCCTTCACTTGTTTTTCAGCCTTTCTTCCATGCCCCTTATTATATTTTCATTTAAATCTATTCTCCCTTGGGCATCTTGTAATTGAGTCAATTATAATACCATTGTCTTCTTCCTGTTTCTCTCCTGCATTCAATTTACTCTTTTCATCCATCCCTGGTTTTCTGTCCACTTGTTTTTTGTCTTTTTTTGAGACAGTCTCACTCTGTTGCCCGGGCTAGAGTGCCATGGCATCAGCCTAGCTCACAGCAACCTCAAACTCCTGGGCTCAAGCAATCCTTCTGCCTCAGCCTTCGGAGTAGCTGGGACTACCAGCATGCGCCACCATGCCCGGCTAGTTTTTTCTATATTTTGTTGTCCAAGTAATTTCTTTCTATTTTTAGTAGAGACGGGGTCTCGCTCTTGCTCAGGCTGGTCTCGAACTCCTGCACTCAAATGATCCACCCGCCTTGGCCTCCCAGACTGTTAGGATTATAGGCGTGAGCCACCGCGCCCGGCCTGACCGCTTGGTTTTAACATTTGAGTACCTCATTCAAGGTGGGTTTTTTTTTTACCCCCAGATACTGTCTAAGCATCTTTAATTTAATTTGCAGTGCTGTCTTACAATTTTCTTCTGATTTATAGTTGTTTCTGGAGAGAGGGTATCATCAGCTGAAATATATCAATTCTGTTCTCCGTTTTCTTCTAGTAACTTCGTAAAGGCTTACTTAGTTTGATTCTCTTCATTTCGTAAATTTGGACTAGTTTAAAGGATTTCTAGTTCAGGGGCAGTCTCTTTTGACAATGTACCAAAGTCCCATTTCTGTATTGGATTTCCTTTTTTTTGGATGGTTGTGGTGTTGGAAAAGTGGGTGTAAGTCCTTTGATTTTTGTTGTTGTTGGTGGTAGTGGCGGTGTTTTGTTTTATAAGATGCTAAATTTTCTGCTTTCGCTTCTTGTCCCCTTTACCATCTAGTCTTCAAAAGTTACCACGACTCTCTTTTTGCCTTTTTGTTCTCCAGAAACTATCTTCAGAGACTACCATACACACACTTTTAAGTTCCTTTCCTATTGTCAGTTTCCTGCTCTACAAGGAAACTTTTTCAGTATTTTCACATTCTGGCAATAGTTTTAGACCAATTCTATGACCACTTCTGTTCTCTTCTCTCCTCTGAGCAGTTCTTTTCAGACTGCCTTGACTTATTAGACAGGCTTGTGATAGGAGTTTTAGTGGTTTTTACTTTTTTAAATTTACAGCTCTGAGCATTCCTATCCTATAGCTATGATATCAGTATGTTTTTGCATACAGTTGACCCTAGCAAAACACAGGTTTGAATTGCATGAGTTCACTTAAACTTGGATTTCCTTCCATTCCTGCCATCCAAGACAAGATCAACCCCTCCTCCTCCTCTTCCTCCTCCTCCTCAGCCTACTCAACACGAAAACAAGGATGAAGACCTTTATGGTGACCAACTTCCACTTAATAAATTAATAGTAAATATATTTTCTCTTCCTTATGATTTTCTTAACATTTTGTTTTCTCTAGCTTACTTTATTGTAAGAATACAGTATATAACACATATAACATACAAAATATGTGGTAATTGTGTACGTTATCAGTAAGGCTTCTGATGAAGTAGGCTATTAGTAGTTAAGCTTTGGGGGAGTCAAAAGTTATAATGGTTTTTTACTGCACGGAGGGTGGTCAAAACCCCATGTTGTTCAAGGGTTGATTATAGTTTTATTTGTTCTTGCTCTATAATTTGTAGGAAGGTATTGTGGAAAGATACAGGTTTAAGCATTCATCCACAAGTGTTCTTGGCTACCTGTAAGTCAATGGCTTGAAATTTTAAATGAACTCAGCCTATAAACCTGCATAAAGGCTTGGATTGCAATAATAAATACACAGAAGCAATCAATCTTAAATTTCTGGAAAGCACCACAGTTAAAGACAGGCAATTTTCCTTACAAATTTAGTTGAGTGTCTAGTTCCTCTTCTTGAGTGCTCAGTTTTATGAATAATTGGTTTATTAGTAGGCTACTAACTTGGGTCAACTCTGAACTTTGTCTTCCTCCATTCATGTACCCTATAATGCCTGAAAGCCAAAGTTCAATTTTACATAGTTCAGCAACTGCCTATAATGTTATGAGGAAGCTTCGATGTTCAGCTCTCCTGAGTTCCCAACTGCATTTAGTATTTGGGCTCAGTACTTCTTATTTTCTACCAGCTTACTGACACATTTAAAATGCTTGTTATAGAGTATCCAGAATTAGATTATTTTTAGCAAGAAGTTCAAACTGTCTTACTCTCAGAAATGGAAACTCCTAATTTGACTGTCAAAATAAAATAGGCCTCAAAATTTGTGAATAATATAACTTACTTTAGCTGTATGAAAAAAATGAAATGACTAGACTTTCATTATTTTAAGATAAGTGTAGTTATCACATAAAATGAAGAGCATGTATATCACTTAGGTTAAACAGTACATATTACTTTGCAAATTTATATAATTCAGTATCTTAAATTGTACCCATTTTTCTGCTTAAAAATCTAAAAAAAAAGACAACTGGCAACAGGACGAACATGTCTACATTATCTATATGTTGTTTATACTTCAAGACTGAGCTTTATAAAACAAGAACAATGCTAAAGAAATACAAAATTCCTACAATTAAGTTTGTAGAAAATGAAAAAAATTAATGTTTGCCATGTCAACAAAACTTTTAAAACTAGCAAATGATCAAAGGGCAAAAAAAAAATCACTGAGACTTTTTAACATTTAATTCTCATTACAGAAAGCCAAAATCTACTTCTGACAAACCAAAATGCCAGGAGAAAAAAATTCTTACTCGATAACAAGCAAAAGTACATTAAATTTACACTTATTTGCTGATAAAATTTACACTTATTTGCCACTAAAACATAAATACAGTGCTTGTAAAGCTACAAAAATAGAGTTGTTATTAAAATTAGATAGCAGCACCCAAATCCCTAATTATAGAAAACTGGGAAATTAAAAAAAAAAGTGAAAAATCAAAAGTACTTTTTCATATACTATAAAAAATTGTTAGTACTACTTCACAATGGATTGTTCACACTTACTTCTGCCTATGGATATTTCTCTTTTTCAGTAATCTACAACACTTGAAATAAAATGAAGCCCTGTCCTAAAGACTCAACTGAGAATGAGGTGAAAGAAAATTTCCCATCTTCCCCTTTGTGCTTCTTTTCCTCCTTTTTTGAAATATGCTGTAAAATTGAGTAATAGAAACCTATGTTTTATTTATGCCCAAATCTTCTAAATCTGCCATATTTCCTGAATAAAATGTTTTCTGGATTACTAGAGGGTATTAAATATTTAGCCTAAAAGGTTCCTGTTAAGAGTCAAATCTTATACTTCTCCTAGATTTTTCATATTACCAACTTGGGGTTAAAAATAAATAACGTTGGCTGGGCGTAGTTGCTCATGCCTGTAGCATTTTGGGAGGCCAAGGCAGGAGGATCACTTGAGCCCAGGAGCTCAAGACCAGCCTGGGTAACAGAGTGAGACCCCATCTCTACAAGAAATAAAAACATTAACCAGCAAAGTGGCTTACATCTATAGTTCCAGCTACTCAGAAGGCTGAGGCAGGAGGATCACTTGAACCCAGGAATTTGAGGTTGCAGTGAGCTGTGATGGTGCCTTTGCCCTATAGCTCAGGCAACCAGTGAGACCCTGTCTCAATCAATTAATCAATCAATATATAAACAGGGTTAAAAAATAAAGTAGGTATTGAGTACTCCGTTATCGCTCTGTCTGGTGGTTGTTATTGCCTTATTATAATGAAGGAAGTTATTAAGATTTTTCTTGGCCCAAACCGTTAGATAAATTCAACATAAAAGTTAGTAACAATAACTAACACATCTATTTTCCAACTTACTTCTGAGAAAGACCATTTACTTCTGTGGTCTAGAAGATGAATGAGTAGAACCCATAATTCTTTAATGCATAGACATGGGCAATGATGATTCATTAATGATTCAGAAGGCCTAACCTGTGGCAAAGAACCAAAACAAGTTATTTATAAGAGAACAGAATTTTACATGCCACATATCTTCTAAATTGTTTTAAAAGAATGATTTAGATAAGTTAAAATTTATTCTTAGATAAAATTACTTACGAAAAATGTGCCATTTCATTAATTTTTAAAATAAATTTCCATTTTAAACCAAAAGTTCAGAATGAATTTAATTTTCAACTAAAAAAAAAAACAAAAAACCTATGCTTTAATCAACTAGTCTAGTGGTCAGTAAACTTTTTCTGTAAAGGGCTAGATAGCAAATATTTAAGATTTTCTTGCAGTATAGTCTCTGTCACAACTATTCAACTCTGCCATTTTATTACAAACAGCAGCCACAAACAACAGACAAGGGGAATACACAGAGGTGCGTTCCAGTAAAATGTTACTTACAAAAACAGATGGTAAGTAAGCTAGATTTGGCACTGGGGGCAGGGTTTGCTCATCTTGACTTAATCCACCTACAACAACAAAAAAGACTTCTAATGACAAGATTAGAAGATAAATTTTGATCTGGGCATGGAGGCTCTATGCCTGCAATCTCAGCACTTTCAGAGGCTAAGGTTTGAGGATAACTTGAGGCCAGGAGCTCAAGATCAGTGTGGACAATATAGCAAGACCCCCTCTCTACAAAAAACAAAAAAATTAGCCAGGCATGATGGTGCATGCCTGTAGTCCCAGTGACTATGGAGGCTGAGGCAAGAGGATCACTTGATTCAGGAGTTTAAGTTTACAGTGAGCTATGACGGTGCCACTGCACTCCAGGCTGAGCAACAGAGTAATATTACTTCTCGAAAAAATGGTAAAAAGCAAACAAAAAAAAAAAATGAAAAGAAGTTTTGATTTACTGTAAAGTACAGTAAAAATTCTTATAAGACAGCATATACATAATTATTAGGGATTTATAAAGATGAAATAATTTCCACATTATTTACCATTTTGTTACAAAATGTCCTCAATAGCTTTAGATGATGCAGAGAATGTACACTATATTTGCAAATATTGCTAGACTTCTGAAATTCATAACATAGTCACTATTTTATGAATATGTTATATATACATTTGAACATAATATACGGTAAAAAATGAAGTGTTAAAATATTACTAGTAAGTCCTAGCCAGAGCAATTAGGCAAAAAAAAGAAAGAATCTAAATGGGAAAGGAAGAAGTTCAATTGTCACTATTTGCAGATGACATGATCTTATACATAGAAAACCCTAAAGATTCTACCAAAAAATTATTAGAATAAAGAAACTCCCTAAAGTTACATGATACAAAATCAATATACAAAATACAGTACCATTTTTATAAAATAATAAACTATCCAAAAAAGAAATAGAGAAAACAATCCCACTCATAATACATAGCTACAAAAAAAAAAAAAAAATACTTAGGGATAAATTTAACCAAGTAGTTGAAAAACCTGTACACTGAAAAATATAACTCACTGATTAAAAAAAAATTGAAGATACAAATAAATGGAAAGATATCCTGTGTTCACGTACTGGAAGAATTAACATTGTTAAAATATCTGTACTACCCAAAATGATCTACAGATTCAATGGAATCCCAACAAAATTTCAATGACTTTTTTTTATAGAAATAGAAAAAAAACACCCTAAAATTTGTACAGAACCACAAAAGACCCTGAATAGCCAGAACAATCTTTAGCAAAAAGAATAAAGTTAGAGGCATCACAGTACCTGACTTCAAAATATACTACAAAGCTACAGTAATCAAAATACCATGGTACTGGCATAAAAACTGACACCAGTAGAACAGAAAAAAGAGGCCAGAAACAAATCCATGCATTTATGGTCAATGGATTTTCAATAAAGGTAATAACAACACACAATGGGCAAGTAGTTTCTTCAATAAATAGTGCTGAGACAACTGGATATCCACACACAGAATAATGAATTTAGACCCTTATCTCATACCATATACAACTCAAAATAAATTAAAGACTTAAGTAAGACCTGAAGCCATAAAACCAGTAGAAGAAAACATAGGGGGAAAGCTCCATGACACTGGCACAGGCAATGATTTCTTAGCTATGACCCCAGAAGCATAGGCAACAAAAGTGAAAATAGACAAATGGGATTATATAGAACTAAAAAGGAAACAATTTTCACAGCAAAGAAAACAATCAACAAAATGAAGAGAAAACCTACAGAAGAATGGCAGAAAATATTTGCAAATACATAATCTGATAAGGGGTTAATATCTAAAATACATAAGGAACTCAAACAACTCAATAGCAAGAAAACAAATAGCCCAATTAAAAAAACGTGCCAAGGACCTGAATAGACATTTCTTAAAACACACAAATGGCCAACAAGTAGATGAAAAATGCTCAACATCACTAATCATCACGGAAATGTAAATTAAAACTTAATGAGATATCCCCTCACACCTGCTAGAAAGGCTACTATCAAAAGGACAAAAGATAACGAGTGTTGGCAAGGACGTGGACAAAAGAAAATCCTTGCACACTATTGGTGAGAATGAAAATTATTATAGCCATTATATAAAACACTGTGGACAGTCCTCAAAAACTTAAAAATAGAACTACCATATGATCCAGCAATCCCACGATATGTAAAGAAAATGAAATCAGTATGTTGAAGAGATATTTGCACTCCCATGTTCGCTGCAGCATTATTCACAATATCTATGATATGGAATCAACTGAAATGACCATCAACAGATGAATGGATAAAGAATATTTAACGTATACACACAATGGAATACAGTCATGTATCATTTAGCGATGGGATACTTTCTGAGAAATGTGTCATTAGTGATTTCATCCTCATGTGAATACCACAGAGTGTACTTAAACATTTTTAGCTGCTACATTCCCAGGCTCTATGGTAAAACCACCTTGTATATGTGGTCCATCATTGACCAAAAAGTTGTTATGCAGTGCATGACCATACTATTCAGCCTGAAAAAGAAGGAAATCCTGTCATTTGCAACAACATAGATGAACCTGGAGGATATTATGTTACATGAAATAAGCCAGGCATACAAAGACAAATATTAATACCACATAATCTCACTTTACATGTAGACTCTAAAATAGTTAAACTCAGAAGCAGAGAGTAGAATGATGGTTACCAAAGGCTGTGAGGGAGATGGGGGAGGAGATGTTGGTTAAAAGATGTAAAATTTCAGTTGGACAAGATGAATTAAGTACAACATTGTGACTACAGTTAACAACAATGTACTATCATATTGTATTCTTGAAAATCGCTAAAAGAGTAGATTTTAAGGGTTCTCACCACAAAAAAAAAAAAATGGTAACAATGTGAGATAATGTATATGTTAATTAGCTCTATTCAGCCATTCTATAATGTATGCATATATCATGTTGTGTACAATAAATATACACATTTGTTCAATGATAAAAAATAAATTTTTATATCATATCTGGTTAATCCACTATTACTTAAACTGTAAACATACACACTAAATTTAAAAGATAATCAATGTATAAAACAATCTAAATTTTAAAAAATTATAAAACCTGATTCTCCTAAAATCTCGATGTTTGACAAGTAGGGTTCATGCTTATAATCTGAAATATGTGACAATACTCTATAAATTTCCACTACTTAAAAATGAACATGTTCAGTAGCACCTTTAAATCAGTCTCCATTAAACATTTTATGATAAATGCAATTTAGTAAAAACACACAAATTCACATGATTCCAGACCTTTGAAAACAAGCAAATAAAATCTTCCCTTTAAATTTGTCAAATAACTTTAGCTAAGTATTCATTTATTTTATTATTACATAACAGCAATACAGTAGACTATTAAAGGGTTGGCTTCTTCTATTTGAATAAAAGTTAAACTTTCAGTCATTTTCTAAACATCTTGTTTTTATTTATTTTTGATAATATGGGAAAGACTAGTTTCTTAAAAAAAAAAAAGTTCCAAAATACTAATTCCAGCCTGCTTTAAATGTTTAAATCAAAATTATTCTCCCTTTCAGCTCCAAGATAATAGTGATTAAATATTAACTTGGGAGAATCAACACATAAACTATTTTAGATTAAATTCTTATAGATTAAACCACATGTACTAAGGACTGAATATTGCCTTTAAGTATCAAGAATACAAATAAACTCTTAATGCATTACCTTGTCATACCTGTTGAGTGAAAGGCTTATTAAATCACACAGGAGATTTTCACAATGTTCTTCAAATAGGCTGATATTGGTTAAATTGTCACCTGCCAGATTCATAAACTGATGACCAAATATAACTTGTTCTGAAAATGTAATAAAATAAATTCTATTTAAAACAATAGCAGATTTTACTAATTCAGAAAGGGAAAAGTGACTGTACCTTTAAATTACAACAAAACTGAAACATATAGTTTTAAAAAATTGTTTTGCAAATAAAATTAGAATTTGAGGACAATTCTTACATGAGCACTGATAAATATTACCTAAAAAGTTTCCAATCCTTCCAAGTACCACTTAATAAACTTCTCTTTTCCTAATTAAGTCTATCTTTGAAAAGCATAAATGCAACATCACTTTAAAAAAAGAGGGAACACCAGAAATGCATCCACATTTCTGTTAATGATGAAGCCTTTAAAACATTACTCTTTTTACAAATACTGATAAGCTCAGCATATGCAATTGTTTTGTGGCATAAAATAGAGCAAACCAAGGTAACAGATAACCAAAATTTATACCTATATCAGAGTAAGTCAACTTGAGTATTACTCTAAGGAAATACCATATGAAATAGAGTCCACATGAGGGAAGAAATTACATATTTGTGTATATCTTTGTATGTTTATGTGTATGTATACATGTAAAAGTATACAGACATATGTATATTTATTTATTAATTAATTGAAAATTATAGTTGGAGTGGTATCTTTACAACCTAAATGATAGGCTGGTAATAGAACTTAAAGATGCCAAACAGCAAGATTAAGAAGAGGCAATATATGAAATAAAGAATTACCTATAATATATATAAATTTCTACTAAAAAATGAGGAAAATTTGCAAAATATAATGAACAATTAATAACGCAAATATAAACAAAATTATGTAAAGATGTTCAACGTCACTGGTAAACAAGAAATTATAATACAAAAAAGAAATTCAATGTAATTTTCCATGTATTAGTTGGCAAAAAATAAAAAATAATTAAAAATACCCAGTGCTGGCAAGAGTATAAGGTAAAGGCACACTAACAGTTAATTATATAAATTGGTAGGACTTTATAGCAAAAGAGTAGCATATACACTATTACAACTGTAATGTGCCATTCTACTTCTAAGACTCTACAGAATAACTGAACATAAATTAAAGATATCTACACACAAGGATGTTCAGTGAAAAATTATTTGTAATATCAAAAAAATTGATATAACTTAATTCTCAAAAATAGACATGGCTAAATACAGACTCATAACATGCAGCCCTTAAATGGATAAAGTGGAACTATACGTACTAACATAAACAGATCTCTAAAAACTGCTAAATGATATCATCTGTGGTTAGAAACAAAAACAAAATCCTACCTATAAGTTTCTATATATGTATATTAACAGATACAAAGTAAATATGAAAAGATAAACAAACTAAGCTGTTCCCAAAAGTTGTCTCCGAAAAAAAGGAGTAAAACTTTCACTTTTTCCTTTGGTTATTATTTGATTTTTTAAAAAACTATCAGAAAGCATTAATTACTTGGATAATTTTAAAAAGCAATCAAAGTTTAGATTAAAAAAAGACATGAATCAGAAATCCATTAACTTACTCAATTTTTCACCCAGCATGTGAAGAATTTCTAACACCAGCCAATGGACATCTAAGTGAAGATGCAATAAATGCCAGGATGGTGGGAAAAGCTGTGAATGACATTATCAACCATGATTGAGAATTCATTAATACTTTACCAGGTATTTTATAGTATGTCACAACACTCCTCCAC
This sequence comes from Propithecus coquereli, assembly GCF_000956105.1. NCBI lineage: Eukaryota > Metazoa > Chordata > Mammalia > Primates > Indriidae > Propithecus > Propithecus coquereli. Next base: position 1,983,020 of record NW_012153507.1, read on the forward strand.
AAACAGAAGGATAAAGAACCAATTAACCTACCACTACTCAAAAGCTCAGAGAAAACCTCTGTCTTGTTCATTAGAGGATTCTTTCACTGAAGATCCTTGAAAGCAGGATATATTTTCATCTGTTGGTTTAAGATAGACCCACCTTGAGGCTGTTGAATAGACTTGTATAGTAAAGGTCCCTTCCAATCAACCTCTGATTCTACTAAAGCTGCAAGGCAGTAAGAGAATTTTTTAAAACACTTATTTTCATAATTTTGCTTTAGAATTTAGCTAGGAACTGTCTTTTTTAATGTAATAAGTATCCAGAACCTCCTATAAAATATTTTAACGAGAGCACTTTAGACTACCATGTAGACACTATTGTTATCCCCATTAAGAAATGAAAGAAGTTGAAAGAAGAAAAATTTACCTCTCAATTAACGCAATAGGATTCAAATCCAATTCTATCTGACTCAAAAATCAGTACTTTTAACTACTGTGCTGTACTCGGTTGTCAATAACCTCCCTCCAGTCAACATGTAGCATCACTATAAAAATAAATACAATGACATAACATGTTCCACTAAAACAACTAGAAACAATGATGGAGAGGGAACTTGCCTTTTCAGGCACACGAACAACATAAAATGCTACACTAATAAAACAGTATTGGCAGAGGAATAGATAATAAACAAAAGCAAGAACAAGGAAGAGAGAAGGCCAGGCACAGTGGCTCACGCCTGTAATCCTACCACCCTGGGAGGCCAAGGTGGGAGGACTGATGGAGGTCAGGAGTTTGAGATAAGCCTGAGCAAGAGTGAGACCCCATCTCTACTAAAAAAAAAAAAAAAAAAAAAAGAAAAAATTAGCCAGGCGTGGTGGTGCATACCTGTAGTCTTAGCTACTCAGGAGGCTGAG
>NW_012153507.1:1984719-1985293 GCF_000956105.1 Propithecus coquereli
AAAAATAGAAAAAATTAGCCAGGCGTGGTGGCACAGGCCCTGTCGTCCCAGCTGTGGGGGAGAGGCTGAGGCAAGAGGATCGCTTGAGCCCAGGAGTTGGAGGTTGCAGTGAGCTATGGATGACGCCGCTGTACTCTAGCCAGAGTAACAGAGCAAGACTCTGTCTCCAAAAAAAAAAAAAAACAAAGAACAGGGAAGAGAGAAATAGATAATATGGTATCTCAAATCAGTGGAAAAAGCACGAGTAATTCGAGGAAAGATAGGATTAACTTATCCATTTGCAAGAAAATAAAGTCAGATTTCCCACCTCACTGCATATTTTTAAAAAGAGATAAATGAAAAATCAAAATTGTTTTCTCAACATCATAGATGATAAACAGAAAAAATTGACAAATATAACTATATAAAAAACTTAAATCATCTCCCTGGGAAGTTAGCTTAATTGGTAAAAAAGAAAAGAGAAATGGAAGAAATTACCTGTAATACTTAATATCCAACAAATAATATCTCTAATAAAAAGAGTTCCTAAAAAATAATAAAAGATGCTCAATAAGAAATACCAGTTATAACAAGA
>NW_012153507.1:1985728-2017217 GCF_000956105.1 Propithecus coquereli
GCCTGGCCAAAAATATATAGTCTTAGAAGATGCTTTTTGTTTTTTTGTTTCAAAAAAGAACAGTATTTTACTGTAATTTTATTATTTATTGAAGACTATAAGTTCCCCTGCTTTAAAAGTTTGTCTTCCTAGCTTCAAATAGCCTATCTTTTTAAGTCTGCCTAATTAAAAAGCTTATGAAAGGCAAAACCTAGTTTGAGGACTCATGTGCACAAATTTTTATTTCTGCTGCTTGATAAATTATTCACTTTTATTTTCTTATGCACTTGATGGATATCTAGAAAATAAAAACCAGTCCAATTTATAGACACTGGAAAGAAAGAAATATTTCCCATTCCCTTAAAATCCGCCCATGAATCTTTATTAAATGATACAATTAAAAGCAATTATCTATTTTCTTTCTATGGATTAGACACGACCTGTGAATTCAGTTGGAACTTTATTTTTATTACTACATATACTGATCTCTGATTAAAAAGTCAATTTTTTGTTGTTTTTGTTAAATTTCACAGAAATATATAAACATTTAATTGTACCTCATATTTTAACAAAAATACATTCATAAAAACTGAATGTTATTCAAATTGATGATGTCAAATATAATGGAAGGGGTTGAGAGTTCAGGGAATCTTATTGTGAATTATCATAATTTGTCATTCACGTAGCTCCTATTTCCATATGGAGAATCTGTTGGGCCATTATTATTTGTAAGCTCAACCATGCTACCAATACAAATTTTTAAAAATCAAACTTCAGAGGGAATGATTATCACAGCTAGGAAAAAAAGGTCATAGTCAAAACAATCTTAATCACATTCCAAAAAGGTCTCAAAAGTCAGAATACATATAATGATATCGTTATGAAAGTATATTTTTTATAAGTTGATCCTTTTGAATCTTACTTTAATATATAAACTGCAGATGTCTAAACTTTATCAATGAGAAAGATGATACAAATTTTAGAAAATAAAGCTTATTTTATTTGCTTTAAAGCTTTTAAACGTCTACTCTGTCATAAATCAAAAAAGAATAGTTATTATTCAGTGGATACTATGTTTTAAGAACTTGATGCATATTAACTCATTTAATTCAATAACTTTAGGAATTTATATGACTTATACACACAGGGAGATTCAAGCAAGAGATGGCATTTGCCTAAAAGCACATACTTAAAAAAAGGGAGGAGGGCAAGAATTTTAACTCAAGACAGTTAGGTTCCAGAGCTGCACCCTGTGACCAATTTCTCTTATTCTTGCATGAATGAGAGAAATTTTTCTCCTTGTCGGGAGAAAAAGCCAATAATTTAAAAATTAAATGAAATAAGTCAAACCTTAATCTGGTTTTGATTTACAAATGCTCCTATATTAATACTGGGAAGTTCGGATAGATGTCCAATATACAAGAGTAACCCACGAAGCTCATCAACCAACACTGAGGGAAGTTGATTCTCCAAAGCCTCATAGGGATGAACAGGAACATGACCCTCATCATTTTGTACTTTCAGATACCTAAAAAATAATTAGATAAAATAAACAACCAGATTCTGGATGAATATACAGATAGAAATTCATACAGTAATCAAAATACTCATCTGACATCTTACCTGAAGATGAAAACTTTAACATAATGGAGAAATGTTACACATTGCTGTCTAATACTGTCTGCTTTGTAGTGTAGATTTGATACCTTCCCTGAAACCAAAACAATGTTAACTCGGTTTAAATAATTATCAACAGGCAGTGAACAAAACAATTTGTAAGCCATACCAGTAGCAATTCTCAATCTTGTAACTTTTCCATGGATTCCCATGTAGTTCTTGCCCACACCACTTCTCAAAAACTCTTATTAAGGTCACTAATGAAACCCACGTTGCCCAATTATAATGGACAGTACCTGTCCTCAAGTAACTTGCTTTCACAGTAGCACTGGATACACCTGGCTTCAATGACACTACAGACTGCCAGTCTTCTTTCTTCCTCATATATCCTTTCTCCTACCTCTTCTTTATTGGCTCCTCCTCCTCAATTTTACTACTAATATGGGATCTCCTCAGGACTCAGTCCTGAGTCCTCTCCTCTCTGTGCATCTCTTTCTACATGTATGAGCTCATCAGTTCCTTTATTAATAAATGCTAATGACTGCAAAAGGTTTATCTATATCCCACACTTCTCCTTTGCACTCTAGACCCTGCATGTCAAACTGCCTAACTAATAGCTACACTTGGATTGCTCAGACAGTGCAAATATCACGTACTTTGATTTCCTCCAAAACTTGTTCATGCTATCCACGTTTTCTCTGTTTCATTAAATGGTGCCACCAGTAGCCTATGTTATTCTTAATTCTTCCATTTCCTTTAATCTTATATCTAATTCATCAGAGTCCTATTAAGTTTTTCACCTTGAAACTACCCATTTTTCTTATAACCTCTTGAAACACTGCATCAGGGCTCTTAACGGGTCTTCCCACATCCTCTTTTGTTCCCCCTATGACCTAAATACAAAATCTGCTTAAAATGCATATCAATTCCTGTTGCCCCCAAGTCAAAAACCCATGAGGCTACCTACTGTATTCAGAATAATATCAAAACTCTTTATAATGATTTATAAGGCCCTGAATAACCTTTAGTGTCTTTCTCCCAATTTCATCCCATGCCATCGTTCCCTCACTTACTTTAACATTTACATCAGCAACAATTATCTAGGTAGCTATCAGTGTGCAAAACACTGATACCCATTATAGGGAAAATAAGTAAGAGACAATCACTAAACGAAAGCAGAGAAAACATGATGAGAACTACAGGCAATAAAGTCTCATCTATGTTAAATATAAAACTAAACTGATCTCTAAATCTGAATTCAAATGAGCAAACATGGCCACTAGTTTGCCAAAACCAATGGGAACATAAGTATAAAGTTGTTGTGCAAATACTTCCATGTTAAACTGCATCTTGTGGCTTAATTTCACCCATTAAAAAAACCATATCAGCACCCATTTTCACCATTTTCAGCCCGTAAAAGCAGTACTGTCTTAAAAATAACTGCTGTGAACTTTTGCATCCAGGCAAGATGGAGTAAAAGGGTTAGATTTATCCATGTCCCACCTTAAACTTGAAAAGCCGAAAAACAACATGAAACAAGTTTTCAGGCACTGGAAACAAGGCAATACAAGACTGCTATCCCAGAGAGAAGGTGTGCCTTGTGACTGTACCAGCTTTCCACCTAGAGATAATTTCCAAGCTGCAATATGGGGAAGAGAGCCCAAACACTGCCCAACTCACTGAGATGAGGAGACATGAGATCTGAATTTAGAGAAGTTTACAGGGCAAAAGTACCAAAGAAGAAAGATGCTACACAAAATAAAAGCTCTAGAAATACACAGAAGGTCCCTGTGTTGAGTCTTTGACTAAATACTGATGTATTCAAGCATGAGAAAAAATTACCCAAGGCCAGAGAAAAACACAAGAAAACAATTCCCTATGAAGCTTACACAAGCCAGGGAAAAAGTTCAAGTTCCCACCAGCAAGCATGGAAAAAAACCTCACAATACACCAGGCACTAGAAAGAATACTCAGAAGCCTTACTAGGCTAATTTACCAGACTAAGATTAAAGATTGCTTTGAAAAAATCCTAACAAAATTTAAAACAAATCTCAAAAAGAGCCCTTGGATTCTATGTGCACGATAAGCCATAACAAAATTTAACACCTAGTATAAGGAATGCAAGAAAATCCAGAAAGCAGCCATGCAAAACTCATATTGTCCATACCACAATAAAACATTACTAGATATTCAAAGCGGCAGAAAAACATATCACAGAACCAGGAGAAAAATCAGTTAATACAGACAGATCCAGAAATGACAGTGATGAAAGAATTAGCAGTCAGAAAAGTTAAAAACAGCAGTTATACACATACTTCATATATTCAAGATGGATGAAAATAAGCATGAGGACATAAATGGAAGACATTAAAAAAACCCAAATAGAATGTCTAGAGACAAAAAAAAATACAGTATCCGAGAAAGGGTAACACTAACAGCTATATTTAAGAACAAATATCAGCAAAACATATATTATTATGTATGTTATTCTGCCTCAACTCGAAATCAACCCTAAGAGCATAATGTCTAGAACAAGAACTATATGTACCTGGCAATAAGGGACGCTATATAAGGGCTTCCTGGAGAGGAGTGAGGGCTAAGGCTAGCTACATGAGTTAATAAACAAAGTCCTGACACAGCTGCATGGTGGGACAAGCTGATCTATGGATAATCTTTTAATACGGCTAACTTGGCCAACAAATCTTAAGGCTTTTTTGAGCAACAAAAAGAGCCAAAATGTCAGTGTAACAAATAACCATTTTAAAAAATAGTCCATTGCAGTGGTTTTAGGTTAATAAGTGTGTTTCAGGGAATAATCCTCCATAATAAATCCCTTCCAATGAACCCAATTTACTTAAGTTATTCTATGTAGTAAAGGTATTTTTGTTCTTTCCACTATAATCTTTTAGAGGCTTCCCAGGGATTTCAAAATAAAATTCAGACTCTGGTGTGGCTTACAAAGCCAATTGTGATTTAATCCTTTCCAAATTCATCATTCTCACACACATTCTGATCCAACCATACATAATTATTACTTACTCCCTAAATTTTTATATTTTTATATGCCTCCATGTCTTTGTCTATACAGTTTTTTTACACCTTGAACTCTTCCTGTCCCAAAAATGTCCCCCAAATTGTTTGCCTAGCTAATTCCTTCCCATCCTTCAAGATCCATCTCTGGCATCACTTAGTGATGGGCACATAGACAGATGAAACCCTGGACTCCCATCACAGCTTATATATGCCCCTCATTATACTTTTTCATCTACCATGCTGACCTATGCCTGCATGTCTATCTGTCCTACACAACTACAAACTCTTCAGCAGCATATTTTTCCTCTATGAATCATCAGCACCCTGCATGGTACCTCGAATGAAGCAGGGAATCCTCAGATAATAATGAAACAATAATATTTAATATTTACTGAATACATACTGAGAAAACAAAACAAATAAAAGTCTGACAGCTGATAGGTAACAGCTAGCATTCTATGTTCCCTACTAAAAATAAACAATTTTCATAAAATATAAAAAAGGAGACAGGGCCACTCTGTGATTATGGTGAAACAAGACAAAAACAAAACCTCTGCAATCATGTTTGAACACAGAAACATGGCACTATGTAATCACACACACAAAACCAAAACAAACAAACAATCCAAAAAAACCCCATATGCCTCCTCTTCCAGCTATCATGACTACTACTTCTTTATGAATGAGGACCCCCCAACCTTCCCTTTGTTTGTCCCACCTTCTAGATAAAAATGAAATACTCAATCACCAATTGCTCCTGCTTCTTAACAGCATCCAATCCAGAATAAAGCTTTATCCCCTTTAAACCTTACCCAAAAGCAGCCAGCACAAGCTCAAATCGTATCATAAGCCCCTTCCTATTCCCTTTTACTGAGAAGTCCCAACTATTCCTCTATTTTCCCTTGTTTTGGTAAGCTAATAAACCTGTGTGACCAAAAGTGTGCTCCAGGTGATCTTTGGTTGCCAGGCATCACTAACAACAGACAATGGGTTAAATACTTAATAAGCATTATGGAATTTAATCCTCACCAGAACTCAACAAGGTAAGAATTATTAATTGGTGTGAGGCCCACAATTAGCTAGCTTTGGAACCCAGGCTGACCACAAGGCCATGATTCTAAATACTACACTGCACTAAAACTGCTAAAAAGCAGCAGCTATCCTGCATTAAAATACACTGCCCTTCAATTTACTTCACTGCCTTAACTATATCATCTCCGAAAAATTGGTAATCTATGAGGTGCCAAAAGCAAACAAAAAAGCAGAAAGTAGAAAAGAAGATCAAGGACATAGCATGAGGTCTAGCATTTTTTATTTCTAGTTTGAGTTCTCCATCCCACTCCCAACTCCAAGGAAGTATCAATTCACTTCAGAGAAGTTTAGCTTTCTTAAGTCAGTTTCACCTTTAAGATCTGCAGTTTTACCTATAATTCTTAGCTACAACGAAATTTAAAAGTCATACTTGTGCTGAATTTGAAATATACTACATTGTGAAATTCTGGCCTAACTCTTCCTCCATATTATTATGATATCGTAATTACACCATCATGGACCCACATGTAATCCACTGTAATGAAGTAGCATGCTTTTTGCCATTAAACACATTTTAAACTTACCAAAATCACAGTTGGCCTGTGACAAGGTTTCCAAGTTGTATAGTTGTTGCCTAATTTAAAAATATAAGATGAGAGTTAATATTTGTACATGTTAAAGCATGTAACAATTACATGGATAATGTTTCCAAATCTATTACACAGCTTTAATACCTCTCATTTGTGGATGACTGATACTTTGTGAATATTTGTTAAAGGGTAAGGTTCAGGTAGTGAAAACTTCGAGAGAAGATAAAATATACCTTTGTCTGACCTTCCAAAAATATCTGTTAAAAGCTGCATATATCTCAAAAATTCTTTCAAACTTTATAGATTTCACCATCAACAAGATACTGTTTATAGCTTATTAATTAAGATGCATAAAATATTTTAGGTTAACAGTTATGTAATGATATCTTAAATTGTATCATATAGTTATACAAGTTCAGGAATGGAATAATGTAGACTAGAATTATTAGGGAAAGCTATACTTAGGATGTTCCATCTTAATTTCAGATAGTAATTTTCTCTTGCCATTATTCCCAGCTGCCTTTAAACTCTTTAAAGATTGGCCCATATCCATCACCTATGTCCCAGATAGAAACTCACTCATTCTGTAATGTTCAGTATTACAGAAATTCACTCAGCCTGTCCTCCCAATAAAACATATAACATGGCACAGAGACAGGGAAGTCTCTTGGTAAGGTTTCAGGGGATGAGGATGAGAGAATACCCTCCATCTCTCCATTGTCATTTAAATGTATCACATACATTTTTAATGTGTTTTTTAATAATCTGCATTGAACAATTGACTCCAATTCAAAATTATGTAAAATCTGGCCGGGTGCAGTGGCTCATGCCTATAATCCTAGCATGCTAGGAGGCACAAGCGGGAGGATCATTTGAGCTCAGGAGTTCAAAACCAGCCTGAGCAAGAGCAAGATCCATCTCTACTAAAAATAGAAAAAATTAGCCAGGCGTGGTGGCACAGGCCTGCAGTCCCAGCTCTTCTGGAGGCGGAGGCAGGAGGATCGCTTGAGCCTAGGAATTTGAGGTTGCTGTGAGCTAGGCTGACGCCATGGCACTTTAACCCAGGCAATAGAGCAAAAAAATCCAAAATTATCTAAAATCTGAATATGGACTGTGCCTTAAATGATAATGAAGAACTAATTTTTGTTAATTATGATAATGCCATAGTGTTTATGTTTAAAAACTAAAAGTCCGTATTTTTAAGAAATGCATATTGAACTTTTAAGGGTAAGATGACATGATGCCTGGAAGATGCTTACACATACTTAAACCGAAAGAAAAGGGGACAGAACAGATGAAGGAAATGTGGTAACATCTTGATGTTTACTCTGAGAGGGGATATGTAGAGGTTCATTACACTGTTCTACTTTTGTGTATATTTCAAAATTTTCACTAAAACTTTTTAAATGTTCAAATAGAGAATTAATATTTCTATTACACAGTCTAAGATATATTTGGAAAAATATATTCTCTAAAGATTTTTGAAAGACTATGCCTATTAAGCAACAAAAGTATTTTAATTCTCTTCTAAAATTATAATATAGTTCAAAGCCTTGCCTTAAATATTTGTCTTCAATACATAATGCCAAATGCAAACAATAAAGATTCTAAAAATCAATAAAAAAAACAACTCATTAAAACCATTACTCTATCAGACATTACTGCTTGATTCTTGTTACTGTTGCTGACAATCAAGTGAGCAACAGGCACAATGCTACTGATGCTTTTGTAATATCAGCATTAGAAACCACCCAACAATGTAACTTCCAACACTAAACAGCACCTACACTCAAAGGAAGTTTTAAAAGAAATACCTGAATAAATGAAAGAGCTCTCTAGATGAATTCACTAATGCTGTTTCAGTAACCCACTGAATGCCAAATATTTCCACTGTATCCTCTTCAAAATTAGTTGGTAAAGGATCAAGATTCAAAATTAATCTGAAATGAAAATTATGATTTAATTTCATAAATAGCATACTAAATATCATAATTTAGCATGTCTTTTTTTACATTTACTTGAATTCATATTAAACACGGCATGTATAAAAAAGTCAGGAAATGCCTTGGTACCTTACATATTCAGGACTACTACAGTCAGACTGAATTAAAATTTCAATCCTATATAATGATAAAAAAGTATAACTAAAGAGCAATGCAACTTAAGGAAAAAACCAAAAAAGATTCAAGGGAACATACTTTTGCCTGTCTGCACTAGTGGTCTTCAGTTGTAGAATTTCATCATTTGAGGGGACATCTGATTTTTTTAAAACAGCTAAAAACAACTCTGAGCCATGTCTGGAGAACAGCATAATCAAATTAGATACTCTATTTAAGAACTCTAACAAGGTACAACTATAAAATCAACAAAAATGGTTTTCTTTATGACTGAAATGGCCTCAGCAGGTATTGCCAAAATATTTCAAGAATAGCAGTTTTATTGCAATATGTATATATTTGCTCAATGCAAAAATAAGTCTATAAGACTTCAATACATATAGATACATAGGACTAGAAGGAATGGGGCAACAAAAAATATGTATGTCTTACTTAAAAATTACTGAAAATCTCTAGAATATTATCACATTCTTTAGAAGGAAATACCATTTCAGAAAGCTCAGATACTTAAGAATTCAATGTAAGTAAAAGGGAAATTACTGCCCAGCTCCCCAGCCAAAGCTGAGGTAGCAGTGAGGTAAGAGAACATCAGTTATCAAGGAAGTTCCCCTCACACTGAAAATACTTTTGGGTATGCTCTAACCAGGAAACCAGCAAGAGAACTAATATTATTAATAATTTGTATCTTTATGATATTCTAAGCTGATTTACAAAACAGGCCTGGTGAACACCAAAGTTTAATGGACTGAAACGATGAATAAATAACATTCCTAACAAACTGATGAATAACCTGATGAAAGAAAAAGTCTTTGGTTTTTACCTACCGCTTAAGGGCTCCACTGCAAAGGTAGGACTCTCCACAAAAATTTTTTCCTCCTCTGTTGTCAACAGCACAAGAAAAGCAAGGGGGTTTGTACCATTCTGTCCCCAGCTCAAGCTCTAAGCTATCAGTCAGGAACGTCGACGCAGCAGCAGAGTTATCCATTGTTTACTTCATGTTCTGATGTGTGTGGGGTTCACTATCATTCTCATTAGGGCTCCAAAGAGACGTTGTGAAGAGATTCCTGGAGGTGGGTAAGGCAGAGAGATTGGGAGTTACCTCGGAAAGTTCCCAAAACGTGCCCCCAGCACCAAGGAAACACAAAAAAACTGAGAAGCCAAATCCTCAACAATTCTCCCCTCTCTCTCCCCCGACCCGCCTACCCACCCACCCACCGTCAATGCTGTCAGACAAAATGCGTAACAGACTGGCCGAGGCAAAGATTTAAAATCTGCCCTCTACAACGGACTCTGCAGGCCGGAACAGGGTGCAGAGGAAAGAAATGTCTGCAGGACAGACTCAGCTTCAACTCCCGAGCCCACCTCCAACTGCGCCCTCCACTACGTTACTAACAGCTCCCAGCCCGATTCCCCGCAGCAAAGTGAAGAAAGCTCCCTGGAAAGCTCTGGGTGGCAATCAGGAAAGCCGTTCCTGGCGCCAACCCCCACCCCTCCTAGCCCGAGGACGAGACCCATCAGGCCGGCCCCCGGCAGCACTCGAGCAGAGAGTGAGAGAAGCCGGAGTCCGGCGCACCGGGATACAGCCAAGCCTCCGGGACGCCCGCTACCGCGGTGCGTGTAGAACCTGTTCACACTTCCAGTCCCCGAGATCTGTCTCCCGCGATGCCAACCATAGCCAGGGCGTGCGTGGGGTCTAAGTCGCAAACCGGCGAAATTCCCGCCACGGCGCGCGCGCGTTCTGGGTGGGCGGGGCCCGGGGGTAGCCCGCCCTCGGCTGCCAATCCCCTCGCGATACCTGCCCGGAAACCCCCTGTGCTCCACGAAATCTCGCGAGAGTCCGTCAAGCCTGGAGCTAGTTACAGAGAAACACTTTTTTTTTTTCTTTTCTTTCTTTCTTTTTTTATTGTACCTTGAATTGGTGCGTCCGGCCAAAAGGCGGGGCTTGTAAGACGAAACTGCTGCTGAGGCCGAGGTGAGGAGGGCTTAAGGACTGCAAGGTGGCCCTCTGGCCGGGCCTAAGAGAAGACTATTACTCAAGTGAGTCTGAAGCGAGTGTTTCTTTCGCACCCAGAGTCGCGCCATCGCCACTTCTTCCCGCTCTAGTGCCAGCAACTCTTTTGTTAGGGTGGAGGATGCCTCTTGTTCATGGACTGTAGGGCAGGCGAGTGCAAAAATGAAGTTAATCCAGTGTTGGAAACACCGAGTAGGTCAGGTGGCCCTTGCTTTGAGCCTAAAAACTGTTGCTCCCCTTCTTTACAAGTTAGCACGCTTTTGTAAAGGTGTAGTCCATTTGCAGCATTTTACTTATCTTTTTAAAGTGTAATTTAAAAATCGACTCCTCAGAAGGCTTTTCAGTCTAAGTCAGAGAGAACATTATATCAGTGTCTTGAAATTCAGGATAAACAACAGGATTTCTAATACAAATGCCCTGATAATGATCTGAGTACTTGCTATTGCCCATTCCTCACAATACAGTTTGTCGTGTATTCAATTCCCCTATAGGAAACCTATCGTAACTCTTTTCTCTGTTGAAACCAAATACCACACATCTTCTAATAAATGGGTAGAAGTTAGAAAACGCAATATGATCTCTATTATGACCACAACCTAGGGCTGCTGTGGTGGGTGTTATATCTATTCTGCTCAGCTGATGTACTATGAAACTTAATGCTTTGTTGAGTACTGATGCAACTCATTTACGCTCCTTGGGGAGTCTCTGGTATGACACATAGTGTCATCCACAACAATCGCAAGGAAATAGTGCCTAGATATGAGAATCTTGTGCCCCGACGCTGCTTTTATAGAATTTGGTCAACAGAGCCATTAGTACTGCCTTCTTCCTCTAATCAAAACATCCAGATAAACCCCTTGATGTTGATTGATCAACTTGCTTGAATCCCGTGAGTGGGATGGGAAGAACCAAAATAAGTTCTCTAAATAACTTAAGCTAGTAGTATTAACACATGCTATTAAGAATCCCCAGCAGGTAATAAATGGCATACAGTACTCAAGAGGGGTGACCAAAGGATGCTTATGGAAGGGCCATATACAAAGCTGTGTACAGGGTTACCAGAAAACAAAAAGTGATGGTAAAACACCCAGTGCTAATCAGGGAGCCATTATCACCCTTAGGCCTAAGGAGGGAATACCAGAGCCCAATGAGGTTTAATGCTGTAGGAGACAACCACCTACCGATAGCCATCTACGATGCCTTCACCGAGGAACATAACCACTGCCAACCTACAGTTAAGCAGGGAGGGAACTGGGAGAATTAAGTATCCAAACATCTTTCCCTCTACACTTCCAATTTCCAGCTGGTGTCTCTCAATGGCCAAAACCAACCTAAAACCAGAGAGCAAGGATGCAGTCTATAAAGTTCCAGTTACTGGGATAGGTTCCAGGCTGAAAAAGGATGGAGAGTGAATCTAACAGAAAAGGGTCAGTTTTATCAAGAAGACATAGCAGTGCTAAATGTGCGTATATATAATAACAGAGCTTCAATATACATAAAGCAAAAAAATACTGTTACAGTACATTCTCACTTAACATAGTCAATAGATTCTTAAAAACTGTGACTTTAAGCAAAGCATCATATAGCAGGTCCTTGAATAACATCCTTCATTATAACATTGGTGAGAAAAAGCAGTTGGTTTCTTTATATGTTGTTTTGCTTAAAGTTGCAGTTTATAAGAATCTATTGGTGATGTTAAGTTACTGTATAAGAGAAATACTCAGATGAACAATTTTAGTTAGAGACTTCAACACATCTCTCTAATTGATGGTACAAGTAGGCGGAAAATTAGTATAGCTATAAAAGACTTGAACAGCACTGCCAACCAACTTGACCTAATTTACATTTATAGGTGAGTCAGCCCAGCAGTAGCAGAATACCCACTACTGACAAGTACACATGGAATATTCACTAAGGTAGACCATATTCTGAGCCATAAAACAAATTTCATCAACTTTAAAAGGATTGAAATTACACAAAGTGTATAATCACAATGGAATTAAATCAGAAATAATAAATATCTGAAAAACTCTAAATATTTGGAAATGAAGTATCATACTTCCAGTTAACCTATGAATCAAAGAAGAAATCACTAGGAAAAATACAAAATATTTTGGATTAAATGAAAATGAAACATTAAGATTTATAACATTAACTGCTTATATTAGAAAAGAAAAACAAGCTCAGTTCAATAATTTAGACTTCTTTCTTAAGAAACCAGAAAAAAAAAAAAACCCAGCAAATTAAAACCAAAGCAAGAAAAATGAAGGAAATCATAAAGGTTAGAAATAAGTGGGATGAAGCAGGAGAAGAATAGAGAAAATAAATGCAACCAAAAGTTTGTTCTTTGAAAAGATCAGTATAATTGATAAACCCTGTAGCAAGATTAATAAAGAAAATTCCAATCTAGTATCACAAAGGCAGAAATTTTAGCAAGTAAAATCCAGCAATACATAAAAAGGGTGACATATGATAAGAAAACCAGGTTCATCTTATGAATGCAAGGTTGGTTCAAATTTCAAAAAGCAATCAGTGTAGTTCATTATATCAACACTCTTTAAAAAGAAAAACTACATTATCTCAATAGATATTGAAAGATTGCTTGAAAAATTCAACATCTGAATAGATGAATAGATGTTCTGATAAAAACTGTCTAAAAACTAAGAATAGAAGAAAATTTCCCTAACCTCATATGTAATATCTATGACTAATCTATTAATAGCATATTTAATCATAAAAATTAATGTAATTAATGTTTCTCCCTGAGACCGAGAATAAAGCAATGATGCCAGCTTTTTCCACTTCTTTCAACACTTCACAGGAGATAACTAGGCATTGTAATAAGATATGAGAAAGAATTAAAAGTCATGTAGATCAGAAAAGAAGTAAAACTTTCTTTGTTTTCAGATGACATTATTCATGTAGAAAATTATAAAGAATCTCCACAAACAGCTGCTAAAACTAATAGTGAATTCAGCAAGGTGGCAGGGTTGAATGATAATATACAAAAATTAATTGTATTTTTATAGACAAGGAATGAACATTTGGAAATTATAATTTTAAAAATGCTTTTTAATGACATCAAAATGCTTAAATTTAACAAAATATGCACAAGATTTTGTATATCAAGGATTATAAATTACTACTGAGAAAAATTCAAGAATATCCAATTAAATAGAATGATATAGCATAATAATAAATTGAAAAGCTCAATATTATTAAGATTTCTTCCAAAATTTATCTGTGGATTCAAAAGAATACCAATCCAAATCCCAGTGAAGACTGAAACAGGATCCGCACCTCTCACCTCTCACAAAAATCAACTCACAGTGGATAACAGACTTAAACCTAAGGCATGAAACGATAAGAATTCTAGAAGAAAATGTTGGAAAAACTCTTCTAGTCATTGGCCTAGGCAAAGAATTTATGAAGAAGACCCCAAAAGCAATTACAACAACTAAAATAAATAAATGGGACCCGATCAAATTAAAAAGCTTCTGCACAGCCAAGGAAACAATCATTAGAGTGAATAGACAACCTACAGAATGGGAGAAAATATTTGCATGCTATATATCCGATAAAGGCCTGATAACTAGAATCTGTTAAAAACGCAGGCAAATCAGCAAGAAAAAAATCAAACAACTCCATTAAAAAGTGGACAAAGGACATGAACAGAAACATTTCAAAGAGGATAAACTAATGGCCAAGAAACATATGAAAAAAATGCTCAACATTTCTAATCATTGGGGAAATGCAAATCAAACCACAATGAGGTATCACTTACCTCCAGTGAGAATGGCTTTTATCAAAAAGTCCCAAAACAGCAAATGTCGGTGTGGAGGGGGAGAGATAGGAACACTCATACACTGCTGGTGGGACTACAAACTAGTGCAACCTCTATGGAAAGTTGCATGAAGATACCTCAAAGAACTAAAAGTAGAACTACCATTTGATCCAGCAATCCCACTACTGGATTATTTACCCAAAGGAAAAAAAGACATTATATAAAAAAGATAATCTGTACTTGAATGTTTATAGCAGCACAACTCATAATTGCAAGGATGTGGAAACAACCCAAGTGCCCATAAGTATATGAGTGGACTAATAAAGTGTGGTATATGTATACCATAGAGTACTACTCAGCCATAAAAAATGGTGAACTAATACCTCCTGTATTAACCTGAATGGAACTGGAAGTGAAGTATCACAAGAATGGAAAAACAAACACCACATGTACTCACCATTAAATTGGTACTAATTGATCAACACTTAGGTGCACAGATGGAAGTATCATTCATCGGGGATTCGGCAGGTGGTGGGAGAGGGGAGGTTGGGTAAATTCCTAAACAGTAAAAGGACTTTTTATGCAACTGTTTAAGACATTAGGTCATTAGCAATGTAATACACCACATAGAACTTTGACCGGACCCGGGCACAAGAAAAAAATCCATTATTGATCCTTAATCATTTTTCTGTAGCTTTAGCATCTTCCTCTCCTGCATGTCTTGGTTCATCTCCTCTACTTTCAGGAGCTTGATCCATCAATTACCACTCTTCTTTTTGCCTTCAACCTCTCCCTTTCCCCTGTCTTATTTCCCCAAGCCTTCTGTAGTAGGCATCTTATAACAGGGCTCCCAGTAGTATCTGCTATGTGTATTCATGTCCTTGTGTAATCTTCTTCCCTTGAGTGTGGGCTGAACATAATGACTTGCCTCTAATGAATAGAACAAAGCAAAAAGTGATGAGATATCACTTCCATGATTAGGTTAAAAAGACTGTGAGTAATATCTTACTAGTATTCTCTCCCACTAGCACTCTCTCCCTCTTGCTTTCTTGACTTGTTAACTTTCATGAAGTAAACTGCGATGTTAGAGAGGCCCACATGGCAAAAACTAAGAACTGACTCTGGCCAATGGGCAATGAGAAAACTGTGGTCCTCAGTCCAACAGTACATGGGGAACTGAATCTTGCCAACAATCATTTGAGTAAGTTTGGAAAGCATATTCTTCTGCAGTTGAGCTTTGAGATGATTGGACCTGGCAAGTATATAGTAAAGAATTTAGCCTTGTTCAAAAAGGGATCTGGCCATTGGCTTCTGAAAGGTAATCTCTAAGCCCTTGGAATGTTGTGTCTGATAAGAGGATCTTTGGTGCCTAGGCCCTGGGGTTATACTAGATATTCTACCAATATGATTTTGGCTGGTGTTAGCCATGCCTGAAAGACCAACAGTGTAATTTAAGGTGAGCCTTTGGGTCATGTGGTATCAGTCGACCTGGAACTGAGATCAGCCATGTGGGTATCCATCATGCCTACCTAATGAAGACCCGCTAAAAACTCTGAACACTGAGGCTTGGGCAAGCTTCCCTGGTTGGCAGTATTCTGGGCATATTGTCATATATCCATGCTGGGAAAGTAATGCTTCATGATTCCACTTGGAAAAGAAAACAGAAGCTTCACTAAACAAAAGTTTGGTATTTTCTCAGATGCTGCCCTATGTGTTTCTTCTCTTGTCTGATTTGAATGTGTATCCTTTCCCTATAATAATCCATAACTGTGAGGTATAATAGTTTTCAATGAGTTCTGTGAATTTTCTAACAAATTATTAAAATTGAGAGTGGTTTTGAGAACCCCTTGAACCTGCAATTGGCATCAAAAGTGAGGATAGTCTTGTGTGGACTATTTTCCGCCTAACTTCACAGTTGGCTAAGCTCCTGTAGCAAAATTACTGCCAGTTAAACACCGACTATGGCTGACACCTCGACTGCAGCCTGTAAAAGACCCTAGAGCAGAGCACCTACTTAAGCCATATCCAGATTTCTGGATGAAATAATAAATTTTATTGAGATAATAAAATTTTGTTATCTTTAGAAACTATGAGATAATAAATTTTGTTGTTTCAAGTCACTAAGTTTTGGTATAACTTATTACATAGCAATAAATAACTAATATAACTACTAACATACTAAAAAATATAAAACAAAACAAATCTTACTTGTGAATATCTAAACAGTCATATTGACTCTGAGTCTAACCAAATTATGATAAGTTCCTTTCAGGTCTCATCCTCTCTAAATATATTTTTAAATTAATAGCTTTACTTTTTAGAGCATTTTGTAGGCTTTTTTACATTTAAAAAATTTTTCTATAGATAAGGTCTCACTATATTGCCCAGGCTAGTCTTGAATTCCTGAGCTCAAGTGATCCTCCTGCCTCAACCTCCCAATAACTGGGATGACCGGCATGTGCCACTGTGCCCAGCTTGGATTTTTAGGTTTTCAGAAAAAATGAATTAAATAGAAAGTACAGAGAGTTCCCATATGTTCCCTTACCCCTCTCCCCATATGCTCTGTATTTTTTTCCTGACCAACCTACTCAAAACTACAGTTTCTATTTCTAGTTCTGTGCAAATTACTCTAAAATTTATATCGCTATTCAAACCTTTCCTCTGAGCTGCAGGTCTATAAATACAACTACCTGCTTACTATCTCCTCATGAATGTCTCAAAAAAAACCCCTCAAAATCTATGTCTAATAATGAATGCATTATTCATTCTTCCAAGCAAAATCTTCTTACAGAAACGTCTATGTATGATACCGCATTCTTCCATGACAAAAAGCCTGAAGCCTTAATAGTAGCTGATTTTGACAATCTTGTTTCCCTCATCCCTGTATTTATTTCCTCACCAAGTGTTTTCAGTTTTATCTAATTTCTTCAGAACCCAACCACTTAACCTGCACATTCCATCACTACCATCCAAACCAAAGGGATGAAGAGCTGTATGTATCTCTCACCAAGAACTACAGTAACTTCCTAACTTCTCAACAAACAATCACCATGCATATGACCTCCCCACTTCATGTCTTCTTTACACTTCACCCAAAGTGATATTTTTTCTAAAATGCTAGTAGGATAACATCATCCTCTCCTTTATGTTTAAGGTCACTGCTCTTAAGATTCAGACAAAACTTAATAAGGCCCGTAAGACACTGAATGTTCTGACTCCTAACTACTTCTTCTTAGGTTTACACAGAACCAAAATCATCCTTACTGTAGTGCTCCGGCCATACTGTTCTCCTACCTTTCTTTTGTACATGCTCTTTTCTCTGCCTATAACGTGCTTCCTTTCCCCTCTTGGCAATACTGAACATCCTTCAGATTTCTACATAAATCACCTCCTCAGGGAAGCCTTTCAAGACCTCCCTAATAATCCTAAATCTCTCTAGTATCGGTTCCCACATAGTTCACTTTGGAAACACTTGCCATGGGTAAAATTTTCTATTAGCATATGTAATTATTTGATATTATTTATATCCTACACTATGCTGTAAGCTTCAAGAGGAGAGGAACCATGTCAGCTTTTATTTAACATTATACCTTCAAAGCACAGCAACTGTATCTTGAGGAGGCTCAATAAATATTTATTGAATGAATGGGTGAACGCATTGTCAAGTTGGTTTTTAGGTGTGGTGGGAAGACTTGGGGTGGTTTTTCAGACACATCTGATTTCAAAACCTGTGTTTATTTATTCTGCTACTGTAAGCAAGCGATTTTACCTCTCTTGGGATCTTTTTCTGTTTGTAACTGTCTTTGTTGTGATAATTTGTTTGGTTTGTTGTGATAATTACATAAAAAAGGTAAGTAAAGCCTCCAACATAGTGCAGTATGAGCTGTCTGGCCTCTGTTTCATGTCCACCTGAGCTTTAAGGGCTGGCATAAGATATAAGATAGGGTTGAAGCCTGTGGTGATTTGGAGGTTGTAATCCCTCTATAAAGACATACAAATACATTAGTAAAAACCATATTTATGTCAAGGAAAATACATTACTAAGCCAAATTGGCCTTCTGGCTGCCAGTTTGCAACCCCTGAATTCTAGTCTGTATCAGAGTATCATTATGCAAATGAAGATAGATTGGTAAATGCTTATTTTAAGTATGTAAAACTGTTCTATACCCTTTACCTCCTGCTTCTTGAAACATCTAAAAGGTCCTATGTAGATTTAGAACGGGGATGGGAATAGGACACCTTAATTGACAATCCCTCCAAGACAACAGGGAATGAAAGAGAGGTCATTCTCCAAAGCAAAGGTAGAGTGCCATTACCAAAGGAAGGAGTATTAGATGCTGGAGAGCCAAAGAAACAGATGGCCTACCTACATCCTGTTCCCTTCTCTTCCTGGTGGGATTTCTTATTTTCCTATGTACTATTTAGTATCACTCCCTCTGTGATGTCACTTCCTATCATAACACCGCAATGTCCAGGAAAAATAAATTATTCTATCTTTTACATTTTTATAAGTGGGTGTCATCACCTTTAACATGCCACAGCAGTATCCTCCAGGGAGGATAAGATGCACAGATAAGATGGTGTACTACTTCTTGCCCTGCTTCTAACCACAATTTCTTGCATTTTTCTGTTTAGTTATCTGGTTTCCCCTTCTCCCCAAAATTATAGATCCTTAGCCATATTTTTGACTAAGGCTTCAGTAATTTCTTGCTTAGCTCAAGATACCTCCTTCTGCAACTTGCCTTGCAAAATCCTCAACCCTGGTCATCTTTCAACCTCTTCTTCTCTGATCAAGGACTATACTGAAGGCCCTTCTGATGTTTTATAGTTCTTTCCTAAATATCCTTAGGTTAGATTTTCATATCATACAAGTAGGAAACATAACTTACTTACATATATACCCAGATAATCATGCCTATGTCTGTCTCCTTACCAGACTGTAAGCTTGAGATTTGTTCATTATTATATCTTCAGAATCTAGAATACTAGCTGTTTATACAGTAGGGCTTTAAAAATCCTTTTGATTAAATGAATAGAATGTTGCATCTGGTGTTTAACTATCAATAGTTATATCCTTGTTTTGGAAATCTTTTTGAAAGATGTTATCATGGTATTCTCTTAGCCTTGGTGTTTCACCTGAGGCACCAACCTGAGAAAAACAGTTGTAATGTACCCAGTATTTTAACTGAGGTGCTAGACCATTTGTTTTTATTAACAAATTTGTTTTTATTCACTCATTGTATATACATATTATCTGTACACTATATATGAGAATTTACTAGGAGAACAAAGTTTCTGCAGTGATGATTCCTGTAGAGATTAAGTATGGAAGGCTACAGTGTTTCCCTTCTTCTCTAAGTCAAAGAGGGGAACTTCAGAGAACCATTTAGGCTGACATATATCTCCTGGCATTTGTGGCACACAGGAATTGATCCATGTCTCAAGCTGACAAATCTAAAGGCAAAAGGTTGGCTCGAGTGGCTCGTGGCAGAGCAAGGAGAGAGTGCTGTGGAAGGAGTAAACTGTATTGTCACTGGGGTAGGGAAACAGTGTGTGGATCCTGAGGCAGGGACCCAGTCCTGGGAATTGTTGACAGAAAGCTTGTCTAAGAAGATTGCTTGCAGGCATCAGATGGCGTCAACAGAAAAAGACTGGAGGTGACAACTGGGAACTCCCCCTTTCCCCCAGGTGCTGGTGGGCAATCCTTTGCAGCTGGCAAAAGAAGGCAAAAATTGGATCAAATCTCTTCCTTGCATAAAATCCTCCAGTGGCCTCATACTGTACTTAGAGTGAAATCCCCTAAATTCCTCACCGTTATAATTTGAGCTCTTCCTATGTCCACAATCTTATCCTATACGACTCTCCACCTCTGTCACAAGGCATCAACCACACTGACATTCTTTCGGTTCTTCTCATACACTGTATTTTTCCCTGCCTCAAAATGTTTGGCATAATCTGTGGCTTATGCCAGGACTATTATTTGTTTTAAAATTTTTCATTATTATGTGGACATAATAGTTGTATGCCTTTATATAGGGTACATGTGATGTTTTAATACAGGCATACAATGTGGATTAATCAAATCAGTTAATTGGGATATCAGTATTTCAGGCATTTATCATTTCTTTGTGTCAGTAACAATCCAATTCCACTTTAGTTATTTTAAAGTGTAACATAATTGGTTGTTGATTATAGTCACTTTGTTGTGCTATCAAATATTATTCATTTTATCTAACTACCTAACTATATTTTTGCACCCATTAACCAACCCCACTTTATCTCCCCACCACCACTAGTACCCTTTCCAGCCTCTGATAACCATCATTCTATTCTTTGTCTCCATGTGATCAATTGTTTTTAATATTTAGCTCCAACATATGAGTGAGAACATATGAGATTTGTCTTTCTGTGCTTGGCTTATTTCACTTAATCTTCTCCAGCTCCATCCATGTTGTTGCAAATGGCAGGATTTCATTCTTTTTTGTGGCTATATAATATTCCATGGTGTACTCATACCATGAAGTCTTTATCCATTCATCTGTTGATGGATAAATCTTGGCTATTGTGAATAAAGCTGCAATAAACATGGGAGTGAAACTGTCTTTTAGATATACTGGATTCCCCTCCTTTGGATATATACCCAGCAGAGGGATTGCTGGGTCATATGATAGTTCTATTTTTAGTTTTTTGAGGAACCTCCATACTGTTCCCCATAGTAGTTGCACTAATTTACATTCCCACCAATAGTGTATGAAGGTTCCCCTTTGTCCACATCCTTGTCAGCATTCATTATTGCCTGTCTTTTTGATAAAAGCCATTTTAACTGGGGTAAGATGATATCTCATGGAAGGTTTGATTTGCATTTCTCTGATGGCTAATGATGTGGAACATTTTTTCATATACCTGTTGGCCATGTATATGTCTTCTTTTGAAAAATATCTATTCATATCCTTTGCCCATTTTTTAATTGGGTTATTTGCTTTTTTCTTATTCCCTTTTCAGATGGGTAGTTTGCAAATATTTTCTCCCATTATGTGGGTTGTCTTTTCACCTTGTGATTGTTTCCTTTGCTTTCCAGAACCTTTTTAGCTCAGTGTGATCCCATTTGTCTAATTTTGCTTTGGTTGCCTGTGCTTTGGAGGTATTATTAGTCAAGAAGTCTTTGCCCAGACCAATGTCCGGAAGCATTTCCCCAATGTTTTCTTTTAGTGGTTTCATAATTCCAGCTCTTAGATTTAAGTCTTTCATCCATTTTGATTTGATTTTTGTATATGGTGAGAGATAAGGGTCTAGTTTCATTCTTCTGCATATGGATATCCAGTTTTCCCAGCATCATTTATTGAAGATACTATCCTTTCCCCATTGTATGTTCTTGGCACCTCTGTCAAAGATAAATTCACTATAGATGAGTAGATTTATTTCTGGGTTTTCTATTCTGTTCCGTTGGTCTATGTGTCTGTTTTTATGGCAGTACCATGCTGTTTTGGTTACTATAGCCCTGCAGTATCATTTGAAGTCAGATAGTGTGATTCCTCCAATTTTATTCTTTTTGCTCAGGATGGCTTTGGCTACTCTGGGTCTTTTGTTTTTCCATATAAATTTTAGAATTATTTTTTCTATTTCTCTGAAGAATGTCATTGATATTTTGATGGGGTTTGCACTTAATCTGTAGATTGCTTTGGGTAGTATGGACATTTTAACAATATTGATTCTTCCAATTCATGAGCATGGAATACCTTGCCTTTTTTGTGTGTCCTCTTTAATTTCTTTTTTCAGTGTTTTATAGTTTTCATTATAAAGGTCTTTCACTTCTTTGGGTAAGTTTATTCCTAGGTTTTTAATTTTATTTGTAGGTATTATAAATAAGGTTACTTGTAGCTATCATAAATGGGATTACTTTTCAGATTGTTTGGTCTTGGCATATAGAAATACTACTGATTTTTGTATGTTGCTTTTGTATCCTGCAACCTTATCATTCTTTTTGTTGTTGTTTATCAGTTCCAATAGTTTTTGAGTGGAGTCTGTAGGTTTCTCTAGATATAAGATCATATCATCTGCAACAAAGATAATTTGACTTTTTCCTTTCTGGTTTGGATACCCTTAATTTCTTTCTGTTTGCTTGCTCTAGCTAGAACTTCCAGTACTATGTTGAGTAACAGTGGTGAGAGTGGGCATCCTTGTCTTGCCCCAGATCTTAGAGGAAAGGCTTTTAGTTTTTCGCCATTCATATTATACTAGCTGTGGGTCTATCATATATGGTTTTTATCATGTTGAGGTAAGTTTCTTCTATACCCAGCTCTTTGAGAGTTTTTACATGAAGGGATATTGAATTTTATCGAATGCTTTTTCAGCATCAATTGAAATGATCGTATGGTTTTTGTCCTTCATTCTGTTGATCTAATGTATCACATTGATTGATTTGTGAATGTTGAACCATCTTCACCTTCCTAGGATGAATCCCACTTAATGATGATGAATAATCTTTTCAGTGTGTTGTTGAATTTGGTTTGCTATATTTTGTTGAGGATTTTTACATCTATATTCATCAGAGATACGGGCCTATAGTTTTCTTTCTTTGTTGTGTCTTTGTCTGTTTGGTATCAGGGCGATAAAGGCCTCATAGAATGAGTTTGGGAGTATCTGTTCTTCCTCAATTTTTTGCAATAGTTTAAGTAGGATTGCTATTAGTTTTTCTTTGAATGTTTGGTAGAATTCAGCAGTGAAATCACAGGGTCCTGGGCTTTTCTTTGATGAGAGCCTTTTTATTACTTTTTCTGTCTTTTACTTGTTATTGGTTTATTCAGGTTTTAGATTTCTTCCTGGTTAAATCTTGGTAGGTTGCACGTATCTAGGAATTTATCCATTTTTTCTAGGTTTTCCAATTTATTGGCATGTAATTACTCATAGTAGTCTCTAATGATCCTTTGGATTTCTGCTGTATCAGCTGTAATGTTTCCTGTTTCATCTCTGATTTTATTTATTTGGATCTTCTGTCTTTTTTTCCCAGTTAGTCTGGCTAAGGGTCTGTCAATTTTATCTTTTCAAAAAAACAACTTTTCACTTCATTGATCTTTGTATCTTTTTTTGGTTCCAATTTCATTTATTTCTCCTCTGATCTTTATTATTTTTTTCTTCTACTAATGTTGGATTTGGTTTGCTCCTGTTTTTCTAGTTCTTTGAGATGCAACATTAGATTGTTTATTTGAAACTTTTCTACTTTTTTGATGCAGGCACTTATTCCTATAAACTTTCCTCTTGTTACTGCCTTTACTGTATCCCATAGGTTTTGATGTGTTGTGTCTTCATTTTCATTTGTTTCAATAATTTTTAAAATTTCCTTCTTAATTTCTTCATTCACCCACTGGTTATTCAGGAACATATTGTTTAATTTCCATATGTTTGTATAGTTTCCAGTATTCCTTTTGTTACTGATTTCTGGTTTTATTCCATTGTGGTCAGAGAAAATACTTGGTATGATTTCAAATTTTTAAAATTTTTTGAGACTTGTTTTGTGGCCTAACATATATGGTCTATCCTTGAGAATGATCCATGAGCTAAGGAAAAGAATGTGAACTCTGCAGCTGTTGGATGATACATTCTGTAGATATCTGTTAGGTCCGTTTGGCCTATAGTGCAGATTAACTGCAATGTTTCATTGTTGATTTTCTGTCTGGGTGATCTGTCCAATGCTGAAAGTGGAGTGTTGAAGTCTCCAATAAGTATTGTATTGGTGTCTATCTCTCTTTGTAGCTCTGGTGATATTTTCTTTATATATCTGGGTGCTTTAATGTCAGGTACATATATATTTAGAATTATTATATCTTCTTGCTGAATTGACCCCTTTTTATCATTATATAATGACCTTCTTTTTCTCTTTTTATAGGTTTTGTCTCAAATTCTCTTTTATCTG
This sequence comes from Propithecus coquereli, assembly GCF_000956105.1. Lineage (NCBI taxonomy): Eukaryota > Metazoa > Chordata > Mammalia > Primates > Indriidae > Propithecus > Propithecus coquereli. Next base: position 2,009,802 of record NW_012153507.1, read on the forward strand.
ATAGGATTATAGCTATTCCTGCTCTTTTTTGGTTCCATTTGCTTGGAACCAAAAATCTTTTTTCATCCCTTTATTTTCGGTTTATGTGTGTCTTTATTGGTAAAGTGGATTTCTTACAGACCACATATATTTGGTTCTTGTTTTTTTGTTGTTTTTTTTTTTCTTTTTTTCTTTTCTTCAGACAAGGTCTCACTGTGTCACCCATGCTGGAGTGCCCTGGCCTTATCATGCTCACTGCAACCTCAAAATCCTGAGTTCAAGCTATTCCGCCACCTCAGGCTTCCCAGTAGCTGGGGGTATAGGTGCACACCACCGTGGCTGCTAATTTTTCTATTTTTTGTAGAGTCAAGGTCTAGCTCTTGCTGAGGCTGGTCTTGAACTCCTGGCCTCAAGCAATCCTCCTGCATTGGCCTCCAAAAGTGCTAGGATTACAGACTTGAGCTGCCATGCCTGGCCAGGGGCTCATTTTTTTATGCATTCAGCCACTATATGTCTTTTGATTGGAGAGTTTAGGCCCTTTACATTCAATGTTATTATTTTTAGGTAAGGACTTACTAGTGCCATGTTGTTATTTGATTTCTGTTTGTTTTGTGGTCCTCTTTTTTTCTTCCTTCCTTCCTGTCTTCCTTTGTTAAAAGTGATTTTCTTTAGTAGTGTTTAATGTTTTAGTGTTTAGTGTTTTAATTTCTTGGTTTTTATTTTTTGTCTATCTGTTGTAGATTTTTTGATTTGAGGTTATCATGAAGCTTGCAAAAAACATTTTATAATCAATTATTTTAAATATGTGGCACCTCCACCTATAAACAAATAAGCAAGCAAAGAGAAAGCTAACAGAAATTCTACCCTTAAACTCCATCTTCCCAGCTTTTTAACTTTTGTTGTTTCCATCCATATCTTTTTATACTATCTATCTCTCAAGATGTTGTTGTAGTTATTTTTGATATTTCTGTCTTTTAGTCTTCTTATTCAAGACATAAGTTGTTTTGGCAGGGCGCGGTGGCTCACGCCTGTAATCCTAGCACTCTAGGTGGCCGAGGCGAGTGGATCGCTCAAGGTCAGGAGTTCGAGACCAGCCTGAGCAAGAGCGAGACCCCATCTCTACTAGAAAATAGAAAGAAATGATCTGGACAACTAAAAATATATAGAGAATAAATTAGCCAGGAATGGTGGCTCATACCTGTAGTCCCAGCTACTTGGGAGGCTGAAGCAGAAGGATCGCTTGAGCCCAGGAGTTTGAGGTTGCTGTGAGCTAGGCTGACGCCATGGCACTCTAGCCTGGCACTCTAGCCCGGGCAACAGAGTGAGACTCTGTCTCAAAAAAAAAAAAAAAAAAAAAGATATAAGTTGTTTAAATGGCATAATTACAGCATAAAGTATTCAGTATTTGTGTACTTACTGTTACCAGTGAATTGTATACCTTCAGATGATTTCTTATTGTTCATTAACGTCCTTTTCTTTCAGATTGAAGAACTCCTTTTGGCATTTCTTGTAGGACAGGTCTGGTGTTGATGAAATTCCTCAGCTTTTGTTTGGGAAAGTCTTTATTTCTCCTTCATGTTTGAAGGATATTTTACAGGATATAATATTCTAGGTTTATGGTTTTTTTCCTTCAGTGCTTTGAATATGTCATGGCACTCTCTCCTGGCGCGTAAGGTTTCCACTGAGAAGTCTGCTGCTAGATGTATTGGAGCTCCTTTATGTTAATATTTTATTTTTCTCTTTTTTCTTTCTTCCCTTAGGACCTTTTCTTTATCTGTGACCTTTGAGAGCTTGATTATTAAATGCCTTGAGGTAGTCTTGTTGGTTTAAATCTGTTTGGTGTTCTATGACCTCCTTGTACCTGAATATTGATATCTTTCTCTAGGTTTGGAAAGTTCTCTGTTATTATTTCTTTGGATAAACTATCCCAATCTCTTTCTCTGTTCCCTCTTTAAGTCCAATAACACTTAGAATTGCCCTTTTGAGGGTATTTTCTAGATCTCGTAGGCATACTTCATTCTTATTTATTCTTTTTTCTGTATGGCCCACAAAACCTAAACTATTTACTATCTGGCCCTTTATAGAAAAAGTTTGCCAACCCCTGAGTTATATCAATAGGTTTGATGAACAGCATTTATTTAAAAGCATTACTTTCCTTGGAACTTTAAGATTTTTTTGTCTGAAAGCCAGTAGTTATAAGAAAAAGTATTTTAAATTCATTTCTACAGCACTCTACCCGACCCCCAGTATCTTCGTTAAATTTCTGCTTTCTGTGGGATATTAGTGAGATGTAGACTTTTTAATTTTTTCACTTAGCATTGTTATCTGGCTAATCCTCATAATGTCACCTTCTAAGAATCAGAGTGCCAGAGCAGGAAGGTACCTTAGTGGTTACTGTGGTTACTGTATGGGGCACTCTGGTATGCCACATAGATTCCCCCTCCAGGGTAAGACACTTATTTCCCAGCTTTTGAAGTGCCTCTGTCAGCTCTTAGCTGTCTACCTTTTTCTGAATTGCTTTGGGTAACGAGAGTCTGCTTGCCCAAAGTGAAGCAGCTGTCATCCAACAACTATTGGCATGAAGGTATAAATGCCCAGGTTCCCCTCTTCTCCCCTAGCTTGGGATACCTAGGAAGTGCCATCCCAGCTTCAGAGCTCCCATCAGGTGTCTGAGGCCATATTGGTATTGCATTACAGCCCAACATCTCCCTCTGCCCAACTCTACTTTCCTTCCCTTCCTTCCATAGGTTGTTGTTCCCAAGAGTATATCTTGATAAATTTCTTGGATATTAATCTCTACCTCAGAGTCTTCCTAGGGAACCCCAACAACAAAAAAATAACCTAATCTGGTTTCCTGATTTTAGCAACTGAATCTTACAGACTTTCTAAAGCACAGAGTTGGGAAGTGGAGCAAGAATTTAGGGCCCCAAAGATCAGTGCCCTTTCCACAACAATATCATAACTTTTTTAATTACAAGGGAGCTCTTATCATTGTCTAATCCCTTAAACTTCTGTAAGAAGCAAAACTGTAAAAAATCTATAAATTATTATAGCCCCCACTTGATATTTTGATATTATAATGTCAAGTTACTATGGCAATTAAGCTACACTGGAATCTGTTCACTGGGTTATGATGGATGGAGTGGAATGAAGGTCATTGTTTAAAGATCAACATATCTGACTTTGGTTCCCATGGATAAACATATATGAGTTTGATTCCCATAGTCTGCACTTTTTAAGCTATATGATCTTGGTCAAATTTTTTAAACCATCTGAGTGTCAGTTTTATTATCTGAGAATTGGATGTCAACACTATTTATTAGAAGCATAGGTGACCTTCTTATTATTCCATTGATTTAGTTTATCTGAGAGGTATCATCTATTCTATTTCATTTTGTCCTATTTCTGAAGGAATTGCTAAGAATTCTAAGAGATTTCCATCACTATAATAGCTAAAGAAGAATGAGAACTCATGGTTCTTGCCCTCATGAAATCTCTAATCCAATCAGAGAGTCAAAAGTTGAAATATACTGGACACATATGTAGGAAGGGAAGGGAAACTGTTATATAACCTACCCCATTATGTAACCTGTCATGTGATCTGTTATATAACACCAACCTGTCAATCACCCCCAAAGGCAGGAAACAGGAACCAATCCTGCCTGGGGAAAGGCAGGACAAACTAGTGGGCTTAGAAAAGGAAATGTGCTCAAACTTCAGGGTCTTTCTCCACTCCTGGAGACTGACCTGTTCCACTCTCTCTGCACCGTATTTTCCTTTTTTACAGCTTCCTTTACTTTCAATCTTTCTTTTATGTGATAAAGTGTTTGTATTAAGTTGCTCTGTGTTTGTGATCCATCCGTCATAGGCTCAACTTGGTACCAGTACTCATTCTTGACACTGGGAACTGGGGGACCAGGGAACATCCACACAGATGAACCTAACACAAATAACAACCTTCCCCCTATAGTCGTGAAAATCAATTATGCCTGCAGACATTGTCAAATGCTCCCTGGGAGGACAAATGGCCCCAGGTTGAGAACCACTACTATTGAGATAGACCTGTTGAAAATTAGAAGAAGATAATATAATGGAGAGCAGTGGGAATATTGCAGAAGAAGCCTCTGAGCCTGTTTGCAGATGTTGGGGAAGGATTCAGAGATTTGCCAGAGGAAGTTCCGTGTGAACTGAGAACTGATTTGTAATTCTCAGTTTTATTGAGCAATTATCATGAGCCAGACAAAAGGTGATGTTTTACTCTCATTATCTCACATAAGTCCAAACTTAAAAAGCAAGCATTATTGCCATTTTACAGCTGAAGAAACTAAGGTTCAAAGGGGCAAAGTAACTGCTTAGGGACTGAGCTGGTCTTGAAGGATCCAGACAGCCAAGTCAATGGGGAGCCTCAAGGGTACTGACAAGTGTCCACACTGCTCAAGTTAATCCTATCACAACCACTTCCTTTGTTTATAAAAGTGCAATAGCACCTCATTTTTTATTTTTCCCATTGAATTCTGGGTTCTTGAGAGCAGGAACCATGCAGTGTTCATGTTATGTCTACTTTCTAGCACAATGCTTGCAACATGATACGTGTTTGATAAATGGATTGATAAGTGAGTTAGTATTAGTCCATGTCATCAAATTCACTACTTGCTGCACCTCTGATGGAGGAGGATTCATTGCTGGGCACACCAGCCATCCTTTAGTCACTCTGCCTCACTGTTACTCTTGGCACCCCCACAAGGTGTAGTTGGCTGGTGTCTAGTGACTTCCTCAAACTGATTATGGCCAGTAGCATTTGCCATGGGTGAGAGCTGCAAAAGAGGAGTTCCCTAAGGAAAAAACATGCAATATCTCTGATATTAAAATGCCTAAATGTATTGCTACTAGTTTCCACATATAATGCCAATTATATACTTTTGACAACTCCTTTGTCTCATATGATTCTTGTATCATTTTAAGGGGAAATTTTATGCAGAGCATGAAAGGTTTTTTTTTTCCTTTTCTTTCAATTCCTTCCCATTTTCATCCTAATTTCTATTTACTTATTTATTTACTCTTTTGGTGGTGATGATAGTGACCTTCTTCCTGTTTAGTAAACAAAACAAGGGGAAAAATGCCCTGTATTTTTTTTGTTGTTGTTCCTTTTCTTTTTCCTACAACTTTTAGATCTGCTATTTTCAGTTGCTCTGAAATTTTAAGTCTATTGAATTAGAAGTTGCTCTCTGGTTTCAAGACTCTCTTTCTTCCTTTCCTCTGCTAAAATTCTGGTCTAATTAAAAAAACAGTAGATCATAGTTAAATAAAACTGTACCCAGGATAACCCTAATTTCCATATGCAGATTTATCTGCACTGACAGCCACCCCCCTTACGCGCGCACACACTCTCTCTCTTTCTCATTCTCCTTTCCCTCCTCTCCATCTCCCTATTGCATTGTGTCTGACTGATTTTTAGAGCACCTTCGTTGTTTCCCCCTTCTCATTCCCTTTCTATAAAATATCTAGACAGGAAGAAGGTGGCTGCAGAAGCTGAACAATCTCATATTCTGCCTGCAATGTCATCGTTTCTTTCCCCCATTTTAGGGGGCTGAAGTTGCCCAGGAAGGGATGCAGAGGAGCTGGAAAGGAAGGGGGGAGCTCTCCAGAGGCAGCTGCGTACAGGGGCAGGGACGCCGCCAGATGTGCCTGCCTTTCTGGGCTTTGATGCGAAAGGGGCAGCAGGAGGAAATATTGGGAGACAAAAGCCCCGGTTTAAATGATCATTTTCTTTATTTAACATGGCAGCAGACACTCTCTGCGTAGGATCATCATGCCAAGCATAAACTGGACTTTCCCACTTGCCTGGCAGGAGTCAGAAAGATCCCTGTGTGCTAAATGAACATCTGAGGTAAGACCCACTGTTTCAGATACTTGATTTTTTTTCCTAATTAATTAATGCTCTTAAATATATGTTTCAGCCTCAATCACAAACAGTATAGTGGGGGCAAATCTGTGTTAATCTGCACCTAAAGAGCCAAGAAAAAGCAGAGGTAGAATATATTCAACTCAATTTGGGGAGGTTAGTTACTTTGTCAATTCTGTGTATGCTGTTTGTTTTTTAGGAAAAATATTTGGTTTAAGGATAGACTAGTATCATCATAATCTGCCACTGGTGATAATACTGATGTTCAGACTCTTAAAAAAACTTTGCAAAAAGACAGTGAGCTACAGATGCATGTACTATATTTTTAGCTCACATACAAATATTAGAACTCTTATTAAAATGATAGTTTTTTTTTTTTTGCTGAGAAGGAATGAATGCTGCATAATTAAGTACAGTATTTAATTTGGCTGTTGTGAAGCAAAAGAATAAGGTAATAATTTTTATTGTACTAATCAGTCTCAAGATGTTCTCTGTGTTAATTGGGTTAAAAAAAATTGCAGTACTTATTAGAAATTCTAATTTCACAATGCAGCACTGACAATAAGCTCAGCCAGTGAATTATTCACATCTTTAATTTGCTCACTTAATGACAGTGTTCTGTAATCAGAGTGCAGAGACTGCTGCCTATGCATTATGTATGATGCTCAGGACTTAAATGCAGGACATTATGAAGCTCTCAGTGGTTGAGTAATTAGTTTTCCACAAGACAGGATTTAGATATTCACAGATAAAAGTACACAGTTGGATAATGCTAAGATTGCAACACAAAATAACAAAGGAAAGGAAGCTCAAAGTTTGGACTGAAACTTTGTCTCTAGGGTCTTGTCCACCGTGGAAACAGAATCATGCCACCTGAAATAGTTGCCTAGCTCTGATCACATGTTTGAAAACTGTTTTTGAACAAAGTTGTAGCAGGCAAGGCATTTGAACAATTTCAGTGGACCAGAGGGAGAAAGATAAAACCTTTTTAATTAGTGTTCACAGAAGCCCTGCAATATATCCTCCTAACAAGTCTGTAGGATGCATAGCAGGCATTCTCAATGTGCTTTGTAACTTAGTTAGTGCAAATGCAAATCAGGTTACAATAGTGTTTGGCTGTAATTGTGTTTATAAAAGGGTTACATGCCCAAATGGAGATTGAGCTTGCTCATGATTTTGTTCCAATTGCTTCTGAGGGAAAGTTTGAAAATCAAATGAGATATTAAGTAAATCTGGGCATGAAAGGAAGTAGATCTGAATTGTCAGTGCAACTTTGAAATTTCTAACACTTGTCAGTTTGTAGTTGTCAGTTTTTCCTTAATGATGCTAAGGTTGTTCTGTCATAAATTATAAAATTTTAATGGATTACCCAGAACCATTAATGATATTTTAAAAATATATACAAATTTTGGGAAAACATTTGACAGTATCGTTTCTAAAGTTTAATGACTAACTCAAAATCTCTTTCTTTTTTTTTTTTTTGAGACAGAGTCTCGCTCTGTTGCCCTGGCTAGAGTGAGTGCGGTGGCGTCAGC
>NW_012153507.1:2017410-2022748 GCF_000956105.1 Propithecus coquereli
CTAAGTTTTTTTTTTAATAGAAAGAACATTTGGTACACTATATATTTTTGAGAACTTAAATATAAATATTTAATAATAAAGTTTCATTGCTTTATCATTCTTTAGTCTAAGATTTTTGCTCGTTTGCAAAATCCAATAATTGATATCCAAAATCAGTATGCACAGTAATACTTTTTAAAAATAGTCTTCTATAGCTTAGAACATTTTTTTAAAGAAAGTTGAGAAACCTTATAAGCAAATATAGTGTTTAGTGAAAGAATGAAGAGTCAAATTTTTAAAAATTACATTCTACCATACATTTCACAAATTCTAAATTAAAAAAAAAAGTAAGTCGTGTCTCCAAATTTGACTCCTAACTTCTAGAACTGAAAAGTGACCTTAACAAAATAAAAAAGTTTTTCATAAATGTTTAGAAAGCTATTTTCTTGTGATACTTAGAACATACCTTTTGGGAAAGGATGCTTAGTTGGGAGCAGAATTAAGATACTGAGCATCTGAGCAAGTGATCTGGCTTTGTTTTGGGTTTGGATCAGATTAGCATCCATGGATGAATAACAGGTGACAATCAGATAGTGGCAGTGGTAGGTCAATAGAGTTAAAAAAGAAAAGAAAATGACAGAAAAGAAATAATTGGGAATTAGGGAACTTGAGTTCTACTCCCACTTCTGCCACAAAACAACTCTAGAGTTGTTTCAGGGATAAATGAGGTAGGAGAAGTGAAAGTTTTTTGAAAATTAAAAAGCCCTAAACAAAAATAAGGGAGCTATTTTAAGGGTTAACATAAAACTAAATGTATTTCTTTGAACCTGTTCTTTATGACAGGGATTATCATCCAGATTTGCAATACTCCATAATGCCAAAGTGTCAAAATATTCTCGATTAAATCAATTTAAATTTAATTAAATAAAAATTCTAGCAAAAGAGCTAGAATTTTGGAGCTCTCTTCCTCACCAAAAGTCAATTAATATGTTAATCAATCAATCAATAATTACCTATTGAGGACTTGCAATGCTAGCAAAAATAACATGATACCTTCTCCTCGTTCTTCTGAGGTGGTATCTTCATATTCCAGGTGAGAAATTAAAGCCTAAAGAAGTAACTTGTCAGCATCACACAGCTAGTGAGTGGCCATGTTGGAATTCAACTAGCTTTAGGTCCTCAAGTCTCAACCAATAAACTATATTTTCAGTTCCCAAGGCCCTCGGCTAAGTGCAGAGAAGGTAAATTGAATGAGGTTCCTGCCTTCAGACTGCTCACAGTGGTGGTAATGGTTGCATTTCTTCCACCCAGCTCAGTTGTAGGTCAAGACGCTTGCTTTTCAAAGGCCAGTCTATAGACCAGAAGCATTGACATCATCTGGAACAAGGCGTGGGTGCTTCTCAAACACTAACGTGGACTTTGAATCACCTGGGAATCTGGTTAAGCTGTAGATTCTTATTCAGTAGGTCTGATGTGGGGCCCAAGATGCTTTTCAATCAAGTTTTCTGGTGAGGCAGTGTTGCTGTTTGGGGAAACCTCCATTTGGTGTGTTCTAGAGTTTGTCTTGTTTCCCAGTGTGTTTAAGGCAGGTTCAGTGCACCTGATTCCTCAGTGAATCCTAGTTTTCCTCCAGTTCTGATGTTTTCTTGGTCCAGATAGAAGAGCTTCTACCTTGGTTTCCTGACTTTGTCCCTCTGCTTCCCTGAGTCCCAATCTACATAGCTGTGGCCCTGCCTGCCTGCTTAGCTGTAGCTTAAACCTTCTCTTACAGGTCTGAGTCTACACTCCCAGTTACCAGCAGTGGCCTATTCTACCTCTGTTGTGACATCAGCCTGGCTGAGGATCTTCATTCCTTTGTCTGCATCAGAATCAACTGTGAAGCTTATTAAAATCCTGCAATTCCTCTTAGTCCCTCTCTCCTGGATTCTAATTCTGAGGTGGGTCCTAGCAATTTTTTTTTTCTTTTACAAAGTTTAATAGTTGATTCTGATGGGCAGCACATGCTAAGAACAACTTCCCTAGGGGACCCTGCTGTGCTCTGAACTGATGGGAACCCTTTGGAAAGTGATACCAGCATGGCTTGGGTTCAAGTTTGCAATGCACTGAGACCATTTTCTCTATGCCTTTATGTTAGCAGTGGGGGCACAACATAGGGACAACTTAAAACTTTGCTGAGCTAGGTTCAGGAAGACTTTGCTGAGTGATTGGCATTTGAATTGGATGCCAATGAATGAGTTGGTTCTTTTTTCAGGCCAAAGAAATAGCATATGCAAAGACATTGAGATAAAAATGAGAAAAGTGTCTTAAACACACATCCATTTTGAAAGAAGTGTTTAACACATGGAAGGGAGGAGTGGGAGATAAAATAATAAAGGTAGGTAGAGCCTCACTTTTAGGACCTCATGTGTTAAACTAAAGAGTTTGCACTTTATTCTACAGACTGTGAGAATTATCAGAGGTTAAGATGGAAAACAAGCTAATTAGATGTGTTTCAGAAAGATAATCTTGTCATTGAGGCAGATGAATTTAGTGGGGCAAGACTGAAGCCAAAGAGACCAGTTAGGCACCGTGGTAATAGAGTATAAGTGAGCTGGGGAGGGATGCTTTCCTTATGCCACACACCTGGCCCCAAACCTAACCTCTGTCTCAATGATAAGGGTCTTTTTCACACTTAAATTTTATAACAACAGTCTACAATTTAGACATTATAAATGGCAGGGCCTTGAGAATTCAGGGAGCCCAGAGCTTTTATGAGCCATCACTTGTTCTTACAGAACTGGATTATTATATTTTATAGTGCTGAGACAGCTAGCTCTAGGGAACTTCCCTCAGGAGCTGCTTAGAGCTTTTAAGGTAATTATTTAGGAACAAAATCTTCTACAATGGCCTAAGAGAAATTTGAAACCAGTTAATAAGTAGCAGTAGGAATATCAGTGGTTGGGAGAATTGTGTCTAGGCCTGCTGAATGCACTGCTTTTGCTCAGGCTTTGGGGAGAGACTTTGCAGGAGCCTTGATACATCTTGATCTTTTTAGGTCTTGCCTCTGTGTTCATGCCTTTTAGAATGACAACTCAAGTCTGTGGTTTTTTAAAAGTAGCATAGATGTATTGCTTCACTAGCCTTCATCCACTTCGAGTTAGAAAGCTCACACAGTTCTAACAGCTACATATATCACATCACAGAACATATTTTGGAGACAATAATGTTCACTCTCAGATGTGCCTACCCATTTTAACTAGTTTTGACCCAGCCTAATTCCTCCGTCTTCCTCTTCTTTTCTGTACTTCCTTCCTTCTGTACTTCCTTTTCTGTACTTCTACAAGGAAGTAGGATTAGTTGAATTCTGTCTTCCCTGACTCTACACATGCATGTACTTACGTGGTAAAACTGAATAATCATATCCACTTTGTAACTTCCAGAACCTATGAATATGTTACCTTATACAGTAATCCTTCCTTATCCATGGTTTTACTTTCTGTGGTTTCAGTTACTTGTGGTCAACCATGGTCTGAAAATTTTAAATGGAAAATTCCAAAAATAAACAATTCGTAAGTTTTAAATTGTGCACCATTTTGAGTAGCATGATGAAATATCTCACCATCCTGCCCTGTCCCATCCAGGTGTAAATCACTCCTTTGTCCAGCGTATCTATGCTGTATAAGTTACCTGCCCATTAGTCACTTAGTAGCTGTCTTGGTTATCAGATCCACTCTCAAGGTAATGCAGTACTTCTGTTCAAGTAAGCCTCATTTTACTTAATAGTGGCCCCAAAGCACGGGAGTAGTGAGGCTGGCATGTTGTACAATTGTTGTTAATCTCTTACTCTGCCTAATTTATAAATTACATTTTTATCATAGGTATGTATGTATAGGAAAAAACATAGTATATATAAGGTTGGTTACTATCCTTGGTTTCAGGCATGCACTGGGGGTTTTGTATCCCCCAAGGATAAGGGCAACTATTGTATGGCAAAAGGGACTCGGCAGATATGATGAAGAATTTTGAAATGGGAATTATTCTGGATTTTCTGGGTGAGGCCAATGTAATCACAAGGGTCTTTATAAAAGGTAGGCAGGAAAGTCACAGTCAGAGAAAGAGATTAGGAGGTGCTACCCTGTTGGATTTGAAGACCATGACCCAAAGTATGCAGATATCCTTCAGAAATTGGAAAAGGCATGGAAACAAGCTTTATGCTAGAGCCTCCAGAGGGAACTAGCCCTTCAGAGGTATTGGCTTTAGCCTGGTGAAAATGATTTTGGACTTCTTACATCCAGAACTATAAGACAATAAATCTGTGTTATTTTAAGTCACGAAGTTTGTGGTAATTTGTTACAGCAGCAATAGGATGCTAATACAATTTATAACATACCTTCATCTGACTTGTTTTGCTGCTCTGTTTGTATCAGTAATAACATTTTTATTGGTTTATTGTTGCTTTTCCTTGAATAATTTTGTAGTGGTGAATAATTCAGCTAGTGGGCTCACTCATACTTTCCAAGCTTCCATTTCCTCACTGACAAAAGTGTTATTATCTAGGAGCTGAGTAACTGTTGGGGCTGTGCTGAAGTGAGTGAGATAAGGCAAGTAAAGCATTGCACACAGTGTCTGATGTATAGTACGTGTACGATGGATGCAGTTTCTGTCCCTTTGTGGGGTTTTAACAAGCCTACTGTTGGGATTTTACTCATTATGTTGGAGAAATTCGAAAGCTATTTTGCATGTTACAGCTCATAGCATAGTTTCATTTAGGATTTAGATTAATAAATTCTTAGTGCTAATGACATTTGTAGATTAACTTTATTTTCTTCAATCCATTTTCAATTTCATTTAAAAGATATTGATTTTAAATTCCTGACTTTTGTGGTAAAATATTTTTTCATGGCACTGTCTACACTGTACATACTAAACTAGCTAAAGCTTAGCAGAACATCTTTTTTTTCCCCCTCAGGATTCTTTTCTCCCCCTCCTGTCACATTTTCTGAGCTTTTTCTACACAAATGTACACAATCTACTTATAGTCCACAGTACAATTAGTTCCTACATAGGAAGAAGCTGTGAGGGTTAAATGAGAAAACAGGGGAAAGTACTTTGTCATTCCTTTTGCTATACAGTGTAACTTGTTGGTACACTGTTGCATTTACAAGGTTATGAGCTCCTTGAGAATAATACAGTGTATTATTTGTTTGGATTTCCAAGGCCTTACAAGACTTGTTAACTAAATTACTAAATAAAAGTTAGCACTGCACTCTAGTCTGGGCAACAGAGTGAGACCCTGTCTCAAAAAAAAAAAAAACCAAAAACAAAAACAAAATAAAAGAAAATTAGAGGCTGGGCACGGTGGCTCACGCCTGTAATCCTA
>NW_012153507.1:2025142-2027690 GCF_000956105.1 Propithecus coquereli
AGGCAAACTACCATTAACATCACAGAAGTTCTTAAAATTATAAGTAGGGACCCAGCCACAGAAATATCTGGACAGAATAGGTAGTTATAGAACCAGAACCTTATCTAGTGTCAGAGGATACACAGATCTAAGTTCTAGCCCCATTAGGGAGAGGTGGCTGACAAGAAGTAGATAAATGGAGATTCCAGGCAAATAGAATAGAGTTCAGAAAAGGGACTTGAATATAAAGTGGAAACCATGGCTGAAGCCCAGCATAGAGTGGGACAAAGGGTCCACCCTGGGGCTTGGGAACCCTGGCATTATGGGAGATATGGACTTTGGCTGACAGGACAAATTTCAAACCTTTGGGACCATGACTCTAATATCCAGTCAGGCCTCATTCTCATTGTCTCAGGCAGGGCAGGGCTCACTAGTTGTTGTTCTTCAGGACTGGAACTGGGCATGGCCAGTCGTAGGCTCTGATTGTCAGCCTGAGAGGAATGAGAAGAGCAGTCAGTCTCTACTAGGGTTCTGATGGTAAGAATAATATCACAGAAATTTGTCCCACCTGTGTTCTGGAGTTTATGTAATGCCACATGACTCTAGTCATGACTGAATTAAATTAACAAGGTTTTTTCTCCTATTACAGTGTTATTCTAAATAAATAATGGTCATAAAATTGTTTGATCATTTCCTTCATTTTCTAAGCTAAAAATTTCAGTTTTATTTTGACTGAATTCAAGCTCTATGAAGAAAAAAATGAGAGGCAATGAATTCCCTGGAACTTGAAGGTTTCAAACATATATTATTGGATGTCCACTTGGCAGATGTGATGCTGAGAGTTTAAACAGGTGACATTTAAAGTCCCTCCCAATCCTAAAACCCCACCTAAAACAGGATAATGTCAAAATGACTAGACTTCACAGACATTATTTTAATTTATTGAACACCTGGCTTCTTTTAAATTTTAGAAAAACACTTATTAATTAGAAAAGAGATAATAAAAAGGGATAATTTTCATTAAGCATGCTTGGCCATTTTAAATTACTTTCTTCAATTTAAATCCCCTTAATACACTGATTACTTATTAGATAAACCAATAATCTTGTATGATTTGAAGTAAAATGCAAATTTATGCATAAGTATTTAAATGTTACAGATAGTCATATCCATTGAGGATCCTTTTTTTAAAAAGCATAAAATCCATATGGGTATATCTTATTACATAGTTGTTTGTTTTAATGCTAGAATAAACCCAAAGTTTGTCTCCTAGTTGCACAGAATTTCAATGGCCTTTTTAATTGCAATTAAGCTCACAGTTTTCCAAGTTTTTTTTAGAAGAAGGGCCTGTATGTCTGTATTTAAGATGTGGTTGCCCTAGGTAGTGCTGTCACCCAAACAATCCCTGCTGTGCCTCTCTGCAAAGAAGGAGTCCACAAAAATAGTGTGTGATTTTGGAGTTGGTGTGTATACCTTGGAATAGGGTTCAGCGAGAAAGAGCTTTTCTAAACTTTTGTTTTGGTGCCTTCAGTTCAAGCCTGGAATCACAGAATTTTTGTGCTTCTAAGGTCATTAGTGATCACTCTCATTTTACAGATGAAGAAACTGAGTCACAGGTTGAGTGACTTATCAATTCATTTCTTATACTTAACAGTTTTCCAAGCTCCTTTATCTTCAATTTGACCCTGACCATCTGTTCAATTATTACTCTTGTTTTAAAGAACAGGAGAGAGTAAGTGACTTGGACAAGGTCACACTGTCTGTAGATGGGGGTCATGTTGCCTTCCCATTTGGTGGGCTACAGCCTTGCACAGTACTTCTTTCCATTTTTATTTCTCTAATGACTATGAAGTGACTAAATCAAACCTTATTTGTCTGACAGTGGGTTAAATAAAGTTACAATCTAGAACATTAAATCTCATACTCATTTATTGTAAACTAGTGCCTGTAAGGTTTGGGAGTAATGAGGATAGTTTTTTCCTAAGGTATTTACTAAACTTTATCATGTGAAGTATATATTTTAAAAATAGTATTAGATGCAAATTATACTTATTATGATATAATGATATTTACAGGTTTTAGAGTGCTAAGAATTTTAAAAATAAATTGCCGTTTATATAGTAATATGCCACTTATTGCCTTGTGATTGTTAGTATTAATGAGTATTGTCATATGTAATTAGAACATTCACAATTAGAATGTTATCAAGCAGAAACTTGGTGATTCAAGCCAAAAGTTATTGTCAGAATTTTAATTTCATAATGTTGTACATTATAAAAATTAAATTTATTTCTTTTGATCTCTATGTACTAATTTATAAAAGTATTCTTAACTACCTGCCTAAGCTAGAGGTAGATAGGAATTTTGATTGTAGTCTTCTTACATCTTGTGTCCTAAGAAGTTACTTTAACAAAGAAACCCTTCTTCCCTTTCTCCTTTCCTCTCCCTCCCTCTTTCTCTCTTTCTCTTCCACCCTCTCTCTTTCTTTCTTTTTTTCCTCTGAGCCCAGATGTGAGGCTTTTGCAGTTTTTCTGCAGAGAACTCCCCAGCATAGGGAAGATACTTCCAA
>NW_012153507.1:2027740-2041592 GCF_000956105.1 Propithecus coquereli
GATTAGTACAAATTAGGTTAATAAACAATTAAGAATATACACCCAGAGCAAGAGTTCTTACAGGATGGCCTGGTAAAAGAGGATGCTTGTTAAACCAAATCAATATGATCTAATAGTGACAAACAACAAACTTCAGGCTATATGGGGAGATATTTTCAAGTACAAAGATCTTCCTATTGTTCCTTAAATCACACAGCATATGAATTTCTTCAGCCAGGCACAATTACAAACTTGTTTTCCTAATCCCACCAAAGCATGCCAATCTTGCCCTTTAGCCCCCTTGTTTGTCATGTACGTGCGGTATATGATTGTATTCCATCCTGCATTTTTCTCTATCTCATGTGAATATGTCTTATCTCCACGAGCAGACTGACTACAAACTCCATACCTTACCTTATCATACCAGGAATGTTTTCAGAAGACAATAAAGTCTTATTGAATTGAATCTAACTGAATGGAAACAAATTGCGGGAGAATGACTTTATATTGCAGAAAAACTAGAAATTGACATATGAGTTGAACCAGATGCCTACCAGAGTTTTAAGACTGGACAACTGAGGTTTACAGAGAGGCTGAAGATGCTGTGACACAAACCAGAAAACAAAATGTGGAACGGGCAAATACTGACAATTACAATTCTGTGGTAGACAGAATAATGGCCTCCTAAAGCTATCCACTTCCTAATCCCTGGAACCTGTGAATATATTACCTTAAAGGCAAAAGGGATTCTGCAGGTGTGATTAAGTTAAGGATCTTTAGATGAGGAGAGCATTCTGGATTACCCAGGTGGGCCCAATGTATTCACATGAGTCCTTGAAATTGAAAGAGGAAGGCCAAAAAGGGCATCAGGAAGATGGTATGGAAGAAGGAGAGTTTTGAAGTGAGAGAGCAACTCGACTTGCCATTGTGGGTTTAAGAAATGAAGGAAAATGTCTATGAGCCAAGGAATGCGGGTGGCCTTTAGAAGCCAGAAATGTCTTTAAGACGACAGCAAGCAAGAAAACGGGGTCTCAGCTTCACCACCACTAGAAACTGAATTCTGCCAGCAACTCAAATAAACAGGAACAGATTCTCTCCTAGAACCTCCACAAGGGAATACAGCCTGTGACACCTTGTTTTTAGTCTAATGAGAGCTGTACTAGCCTTCATACCTTCAGAACTGTAAAATAACAAGTATGTGTCATTTTAATCGACTATATTCATGGTTATTTGCTACAGGAGCAACAGGCAACTAACATAGGGAAAGGGAGCCTTTACATGCCAGCCCTAGTGGGTCAGTTACTGAGACAAACTCAAATGAGGGAGGGTTTAGAGGTCACACTCCAGCTGTGCATAGTCTGGAGGCTCAAATACTGAGATCAGGAGCCATTTGTGAGACAAATAGTGAATGAGGTTACTCAAAGAACTAGCAAATTTAGTTCTTTTCCATTTTTCGAACTCTTCTTGTCATTGCCTTCCTCCTCTCTAATTTTCTTTTCTTTTTTTTTCTTTTTTTGAGACAGAGTCTCACTGTGTTGCCCAGGCTAGAGTGCCATGGCGTCAGCCTAGCTCACAGCAACCTCAGACTCCTGGGCTCAAGCAATCCTTCTGCCTCAGCCTCCCGAGTAGCTGGGACTACAAGCATGCGCCACCATGCCCGGCTAATTTTTTTTATATATTTTTAGTTGTCCAATTAATTTCTTTCTAATTTTAGTAGAGATGGGGTCTCGCTCTTGCTCAGACTGGTCTTGAACTCCTGAGCTCAAACAATCCGCCCGCCTCGGCCTCCCAGAGAGCTAGGATTACAGGCATGAGCCACCGCGCCCGGCCTCAAGCCACCTTTCCTTGACCTCCATGACTCTATCTAGACTCACTGTTAGGCTCTTCACGATATACCATTTCTTCTACTCTTACAATATTCCTGAAACCTGATCATTGCATTATGATTGCCATTCTACAAATGGGGAAACTGAGGTTCTGAGAGGTTAATTTTGTCCAAAACTCATTCAAGATGTCCTTTCTACCACATCTAACTTCTTATTAATATTTCATTTTTGAGACAGAAAGAGAATGAGAATAAAAGATCAACATTGGCACTTTATATCCATATAGCACTTCAGAAATTTTTCTTTATTTCCTAGTTCATTGTATGTTATATGTATATTACAGTGTTCTCTAGAGGACTAATTTGGTAATGATAATAGTAATATTTGTTAAAAACTTGCTGCATGGCAGGCACTATGCTAAGTGCTTCATATATATTATCTCATTTCATCCTCACAGCAATCCTATGAAGTAGAAATTATTATCTTCATTTTTAAGATGAGAAAATGAGGCTTAGAGAGATTAAATAGCTTGCTCAAGGTTACTGCTGCTTAAACCATGTCTAACTGCAAATTTTTATCCCCTAACTGCTCTGCTGTGCTGCTTGCACTATACCTAAGTCCCTTGTTCTTTCCCTACAATGTTTCTTCTCTTGAGGAAACAGTTGCAGGGGAATGACTTTTACACTATCACTGTGCTATTAGGAACCACTGCTGCTGACCAACGCCCTCAAATTTTAGTGTGTATGAAAATTATCTGTGTTGTTTTCTAAGGCAAATGGTCCTAGACATTTCTGAAATTTTCATATTAAGCTAATTATTATACAATGTAAATGAATTAGAGTTGCTTAGTGGGTAAAACCCTAAATCTTGATATTGTCAATGAATGTCTAAGTAAATAATCATTTCTCAACTAATTTTTTGTAAAATCAGATTTTATAAAGTCAGTTGCTTTAAGAAAACTGTGTGGTGCCTTATCTTTGTAATTCATACAATTTGGGATATAATCAGAAATGATTTTTTTAGTAGAAATGTATTTTTATAAGCTCAAGTTAAAAAATGTTACGTATTATAGATTCAATCAGTGAGAATGCTGGGTATATATATTCAGTTGAACACAAAAATGTGGAAGCAGAAGCAGTTAATAACAGTTTCAGTCAGAAAGGATCTTATTTTTGTTTCTCTGCCCTTTTAAATTTCTTTAAGGGACAGAGAAAGATGGCCCTAGCTTATCTGCTACTGAATGGGAACACGGACAATTCTTTCAATTTTCTGCTCTCTTGTAGGTCTTACAGTGTCTGTAACTCTCAATTCGGTAAAGAAAAGTGTCTACTGCCATGTATTGACAAACACTTCCATCTTCATTCAAAATTACAGTTACTTCCTTATCCCAGCTGAAGCTTTTTGTAGGTAGGAATCCAAGTAGGGGGTGTGGGCCTTCCTTTCTGTTCCCCCACTTCAATGCATCTTTAAAAATGTAGTTCTATGGACTAGCAGCATGGGCAGGGAAGTTGTTAGCAATGTAAATTCTTGGGCCCCACCCAGACTTACTGAAGCAGGAACTCTGGGGAGGGGATTGGCAATGTGTTTTAACAAGTGCTCTGGGTAATTAATACGCATTGACGTTTGAGAACCCCTGCCCTGTCTATTGCTTGCTCCCCTCTTTCCTTCTCATCCTTCTTGGTAACCTTAGTTGTTTCCATGGTCAAAGCAAAGTGAAGGAGTATAGAAAAGTGGTTAGAAAGATTATTGTTTCTCTCACATTTTTGTTAGGTGACTTCTTGCTTTAGGGCCTGGGACTTATTTAAAGTTGATGCTTTCTCTGGTGGCTGCTTTTTTGGAGGGCTTGACTGAGAATTTACATTAGCTCCTTTCTTCTCTGTCCCTCTTCCTCCTCATGCTTCTTCCATGTGACACAGAGTCTCTCGTTGGGGTCTTACTGTCCTTCCAGGGCCCCATCAGAATGACCTTAGGAATGCTTTCGTTTGATGTAGTTTACAGCGTGCAAAGTTGTAAAATAAATTTGTTCCTTAGTGAGCAAGATTGTCTTTTCTCCCACTGACCCCCTACCATTTTCTAAGTGTAGGGAAGTCTGTGGATTGATCTGGGGCTTGCTTCATAGTATTTGGAGGTCTCTAAATCCAGAGTAAGATCATGGAACCAGAGAACAGTTACAAGCTGTGCTAGAACTGCCTGGTCATTACCTTCTGAACTAGAGCCCTCTTGTACACCACTTTACATCATCTTAGTCTCACTTTTTATTCAGGAAACTGCTATAGTGACCAGTTGCAGGCAGACTTTCACCAGAATCATGTAGGTGCAATCTTACAGTGCCTCAGCCTGGGCCAATTACATCTTGTTTCCTGCCTTGGGCTTCTCTTACTGCCTAGTATCTACAGGCCTGTCATGCATGATCAAACAAATGAATTGGGTACAAAGGAGTTAATGTTCACGGGGCCATATGTGACCAATAGGGAACATACCTGGTAGATAAATGAGTCTTCTTTTTAATGTCACGTGGGCAATTCTGAAATGTATGTTCATAAAGCTTTTCAGAACCTCCTACACAATTACCCATAGAGGTTTCCAACTAGATAATACATCTTTGTATTGACTTTCCCTCCTTCCCCACTTATTCTCCCATCCTTACTCCTGTTCCCTGAGATCACTTCCCAAAGAAACTGCCTGCCTACAAACCTTTTTCTGAGACTTTCAGAGGGACCTAGGCAAAGACAGTTACCAACACCAATCTTTCTCATTTTCTGTCTTTTGAAGATTAGTACAAACCCAAAGATTCAAGGTGGTAAGTTTATATTAAACTGATAAGTTCATATCTGCAAAAGGGAATGTCTACATTTTGTTGACTTTAATTGAATAATTTGACACCAAGAATTGAAATTACCCACAAGTGATTCATGAATATGGGTAATAGGAACTGAAATAACTCCAAGTGTCCATCTTCTGTGGAGTCAGGGCACACTGGACTAAATAACTTCTTTGAGAAATACTGAGGATTTCAGTGACTACTTCATCAGATGGAGGCATTTTTTGGTATGTTTCAGGGAGATTAAAAAACTTGGTGTTTATCTGATCTTACAGGTGGCTATACACCAAAGAGATGGCTTACAATTTGCTTTAAAATAAAAGGAGGATATGCTTACCACAATTCAGAGTTTTCTTGGGTGACAGTGATGCCAATATTACCTCCAGCTGGCTTTGTGCTACACAGAAGAAGCCATACAAATGCATTGTCTTTCTTAGCCTCAGAGACTGGCATAGTTGTATGATAAGCTAGCCAGTGGTTTCTGAAAACTGGCTATGAACTGACTATATCAAAATCACTGGGGAAGCTTTTTTAGAAACACGTGTTCCTGAGTTCTATCTCCGGACATATGGATTGGGTCTGGGGTTTGGGCAGTGGTGGCCTGGAGCTAGCTGGCTTGTCTTGATTTGTGAAAGCTGATTGTGCATCTTTCTTCCTAACTCCGTTTTGAATGACTTCACATTGGTAGCTTGAAATCAGCTCTAGTGGGAATATTTATACCACAGAAATTGGCAGATGCTACAAATCAGAGATATTTTCCCCTCTAGAGAGCTGGTTGTAAAACATTTATTAACAGATCACTGGATTGGGACCATAGATCCAATATAACTTCCCATCCAGGTAAGGAATCTATTTTTTAGGAATGTTATTGTTTTTATTTCTGATTTAATATGAGCTATTAGTATGAAAGTACAATTAGTCATTTATACATTTTTTGGGCAAATTTAATATTTAAGATATATCCATTAACCTTTTGTATTTGAAATATTATTGAAATTAATAAAAATACCAACTTGTACCACAGCAACTATGTGTAAATTACCTCCTCTTTGGTGCCTTTATTGGGTTTTCTAAAGGAAAACCAGTCCACATTAACTCCCTATGTGATACTGTTGTACAAAATTTAAATATCTCTCTGGTTTGGTCTAATCACAGGTGTTAGAATAATTGTTTTAACAGAAACTTGGACTATATATTCTCCCATTATAATTTAATGAACTATAGCTATGCTAAATCAAATCATTACCATGGCAAGATTTCATCTGGAATTTGGAGATGGGAGAGAGAGGCCGTTAGAGAGGGATTCCTATATCCCTTCCCTATGGTACTGCTGATTATTAAACATTAGACTTACTGAGATTGGGAAATTCAGTACATATTTACAAAAAGAAGGGACAATAATTTTCAATACAATGTGCATATTTCTGTACCTGGCAGAAAAACCAGTAAGATCTTAAAGACCAGTTAAGATCATTTATGTCACTTCCAACAGAGTTTACAGTGATAAACTTGAAATACAAAAATAGCAATTTGGTTTAACAGCAAGGGGAAATGTCAAATTTTTCAATATACCATAGTATTCTGAAAATTGAATTAGATGTGAGAAAGGAATGTATTCTGGCCTCAGCTTCATCATTTCCTATTCAAGTGCCATGGGTCAAGTCACATAATCTTTCACAGTCGTGATTCCTTATTCTTAAAACTAGTGTATTTGTATTACATAGTTTATTCTGAGGACCAAATGAGATAATGCTATTGGAATACTCTACATTACTCTTCAAATGCAAGAAATCATTAATATTAGTTTTTTATTTCAAAGACTTAGGAAGGACATTATCTTTTTATTAAATATGATTCAATCTAAACACATGTATATATCTAGTGTTGATAATCCCTTGTTAGGAATTTAAATGACTGAATGAGTCTTAATTTGCCATTGACAGATATGGTTACCTTATTTTGGATGCAATGTTGGTGATTATGAAGAGATTTTTAAAATTTAAATAAATCTCTCTTAATAGGTACATGCATTATTTTGCAATTACTTTATGTAAGAATGACTGTGTGGTTAAAATATTTTTTATCTTATGAGAATGTGGTAGTATAAATAAGAAAATAATAGCTAACTTACGGAGTTCTTACTATATAAGAGGAACTATGCTATAGAATAGGTATTATAGTATCCCAATTTTTTTCAGATGAAAAAATTAAGACTTAGAGAGCATAATCAATTCTTACAAGTCTAACAGCTAGAAAATGATAAAGTTGAGACTCAGAAATTATTTCACCTGATACCAAATCTCAAACTCTAAAACAAAATGCCAGTACTGTCGCTTACATTATTCACCTTTGCCTTTATTCACACCTTATCCTCATCTTCATCACTGTATATGAATGTATATGCTGTGTATAAAACTGTCCCTATGTTTAACAGTGGCTACAAACTACCTGGTATCCTGACAGTCTATGATTTATGTCAATCTCACTCATAATAATAGATAACTGTAATAAAGGATATTACTTTCTCAATTAAATCCAGATTTTCCTTCAAAGGACACTATTATTTGGCTTATTAGAGGATTATAATTTTTATTATAATCCTCACAAAAGCCATAGATATTATAATCCCTATTTTGCAGGTAAGAGACTGAGATGGAGAGCACCTTGCCTGGGGTCATGCAATAGCTTAGTGGCAGAGCTGAAATTCAACTGGTCCCCCAAACTCCCTAGCTCATCATTTTCTCACTAACAACACATGACACCATGTGTGAAACACCAGGGGAATTAGAGTTGGTCATCTTTGGATTCCATTGTGATTTCAAAGCTTCGTTGACTGAGGTGGAAAAGTTAAGCTTGTGCCACGTTTATGATTTTTAAAAAAATTTAATAATATATTTTATTTACCCAATTTATCTGAAATATTATCATTCTAACATGTAATTAGTATAAAAGTTATCAACAAGATATTTTACACTTATGATTAATTAACAAATTGAAGGCAGAGCTGTCATAGTTCTCAAGGTAATATGTGTTTTGGTTCCAAACCAGGAACCTCTGAAAGGATAAATGCTTTATGCCCTTCTTCTGGAATTGTAATTGATATGTAAGCCACTTATTCAAATTTTTATGTTATTCAAAATTGTGTCCAAGTAATTTTTAGACTTTCTCTAAACTGGAGTTTGGATGGTAAAGAATGATGCTTGCATTAGAATCTTTAAAATTATAAGATCTTACATTTTGTTTGGAAATCACTATATTCTAAATGCAGGGAACAAGTTGGAGAGGGAGCACTAACCTCTTTTTATTTATTATTATGTAAGTTGTGTCATGCAATCCTCAAAATAGGCTTTTAGGTTATTACTCAGATGGAATAAAGCAGATTTTGTTTTTATGAGTAGAGGATAATATAGTACATCTCCCATAAAAACAAACTCAAACCTTCGTATCCAGAGACTTATTTTGGTTTTCTAATTAAAAGTGTAACAAATAAAAAAAGTTGTTCTAGAATTAAGAAGAAACTAAAGAAAAATATACCAATTAAAATATCAATTTGGCAGAAACTTTAAAAAAGAAATGTGTTTCTTAAGTGTACTGAAGTTTTAAATAAAATCTTATAAGGAATTTTATTCATGTGTAGGCAAGTCAAAAAATATCTCAAGTTGGCCAGGTGTGGTCGCTCACGCCTGTAATCCTAGCACTTTTGGAGACTTAGGTGGGAGGATCACTTGAAGCCGTGAGTTTGAGACCAGCCTGAGCAACATAGTGAGACCACCATCTCTATAAAATTAAAAATAAAAATAAAAAAAATTAGCCGGGCGTGGTGGAGCACACCTACAGTCCCAGTTACTCGACAAGCTGTGGCAGGAGGATTGCTTGAACCTAGGAATTTGAGATTGCAGTGAACTATGATAGCGCCACTGCACTCTAGCTTGGTCAAAAGGAAGACCCTGTCTCAAATAAGGAAAAAAAAAAATGTCAAGTTGAATGAGGGTAGGGAGGTATTCTTCCCAATACTTGAAGTTAGTGTTAATTTGTAGGACAATTTTCTCAGAAATTAAGTAGGGGTGACTTCATGTCCACACTTACATGTAGTCAAAAGTGTTTAGATCATTATCAAAAATAGTTTACTTATATTTCTTAGCATGATAATTTATATAAAAAGATTTCTAACTTTAAAAACAATAAGCAAACATGGTGTACTGTTACTACTTGGGTATTTCCCCTCCTCAATCAGTAAGTTCTTTTTAAATTCAAACTATGAATCAAGGAGTGTCAGGTGCTGTGGAAGATTATAACAGTATGTGTTTGCGAATATTCATTTTAAATAATCAAATGGTTCACAATTTGAAAAGTACAAAAAGGTACATAGTGAAAATACCATAAAAATTATTGCTTCACCCTGTTCCCATCCACAGAGGCAACAAAATATTACCTGCTTCCTGTGTATCCTTAGATATTTCATGCAAATATAAGCAAAACAGGGATGATTTTCTCCCACATTCCTGTTGTGCAACTGACTTTACCCACATGGTAGTGCATCCTACACATAGTTTTGAATCTTGCTTTTTCACATGTGTACCTTGGAAATTATTTCAAAGCCCAATTACTCCTTTTTTTTTTTTTTATGGATAAACGCTTCATCATTCATTTAACCAGTCATCTGTTATGGATGTTTAGGTCATTTTCAAACTTGCCATAACAAACCATATTGTAGTGAATAACCTTTTATATAGGTCTTTTCACCCATAAATTACTATGTCTTTTTATATATTTGAGACAGAGTCTTGTTCTGTCATCCAGAGTAGAGTATAGTATTTTCATCATAGCTCACTGCAATCTCAAACTCGTGGAGCTCAAGCGATCCTCCTGCCTCAGCCCCCTGAGTAGCTGGGACTACAGGAGTGCACCACCAAGCCTGGCTAATCTTTCTATTTTTTGTAGAGATGGAGTCTCACTCTTGCTCAGACT
Organism: Propithecus coquereli; assembly: GCF_000956105.1. Taxonomy (NCBI): domain Eukaryota; kingdom Metazoa; phylum Chordata; class Mammalia; order Primates; family Indriidae; genus Propithecus; species Propithecus coquereli. The sequence continues at coordinate 2,037,335 of NW_012153507.1, forward strand.
GGTCTTGAACTCCTGAGCTCAAACAATCCACCCGCCTTGGCCTCCCAGAGTGCTAGGATTACAGGCGTGAGCCACCGCGCCCGGCCTACATTTTTTATTCTTTCCAGAAATGAGATTTTGCTGTTACCCAGGCTGGCCTGGAACTTCTGGGCTCAAGTGATCTTCCTGCCTCAGCCTCCCAAGTAGCTGGGACTATAGACACATACCACTGTGCCCGGGTTAATACACTTTTTGTTGAATGACTGAAGGATTAACTGAGCGAGCCCCCTATACCTGAAATATTTTTCTCAACTTTTGTTTATCTAGTTTAGATCAACTAAGACTTTGATCTTCCTCTGTTTTTACCTTCCTTTGAACTCTTTTCTGACCACATATAGGCAAGTTGAGGTACTCTTTTTCTGTGCTGCCTTTATTATCCTGAATCACATATGTACCTGTGTTGCAATACTTCCTATATTATAATTGTTCATGTACATATATATTTTTTTACTTCGAAAACTGGAAGATGGGGATTCTCTCTCTCTCTCTCTCTCTCTCTCTCTCTCTCTCTCTTTCTTTTTGCATGTGACTCCACATCTAGTAAAGCATCTCATGTGAAGACTTAATAAATATATATTAAATAAGTGGAATACTATGCTTTCCTCTTTATGTTGGCTTGTAGTATTTCTTTTATTTTATAATTGACTTTATTGTCTTTATATTCAAGTAAGTTTGCTGTCTGTTTGGAATTTAATTTTAGAACTATGCCTTGTGCATATATATCATAAGGTACCTTATTTTTACTCCTCCCCTTAAAATTCTCCCATGACTTTTTACTATAATTTGGATAAATTCCAGCTCCAGATTTTTTTGAGACAAGGTCTCACTCTGTTGCCTGGGATAAAGTGCAGTGGCATTATCACAGCTCACTGTGACCTCTAAATCCTAGCCCAAGTAATACTCCTGCCTCAGTCTCTGGAGGAGCTGGGATTACAAGCATGGATCATCATGCCTGGGTTTTATATAGAGATGGAGTCTGTGTTGCTCAGGCTGGTTTGAACTACTGGGCTCAAGTGATCCTCCTGCCTCAGCCTCCCAAGGTGCTAGGATAATAGGAATAAGCCACCATCCCTGGCCTTTAGTAGTTCTTTTTATATATCTCCTACGTGAATATGACAAGCTAATTCTTACCTACAATCCTTTGCACTTGCTGTTTTCCCCCCTCTTCTTGGAAAGCTTTCTCTAGATATTTGTATAGTTGCCACATTTTTCATTCCTGAAATCTTGGTCCAGTTTTCTCCTCAGAGGTTTTTTTTGACCACCTCTAGCTAAAATATTTACTCTGCTTTCCTCTTATCCACTGCCTATTTTCTGTCTTATATTAGCTTATATTATCTTCCAAGTTCTTATGAGTAACTGAAATAATTTGTTTATTTATTTATGTATTTATTGGCCCTTTCTTCACACCAGAATTTAAGCTCTTTGAAGAAATTTTTTTAAAACCAAATAAACACTCCTTTCTCATAGAAGCCTCTCATATATTTTTGGCTAATTTTAACTAATTATAATACTGTCTTCTCAACCTGTGCCCCAATTTGTTCCTCACTTTCCATTCATTTATTTCGTCATGTGATTACTTTTTCTCTTATTTGTAAACCTAGTTTTTTAAAAGATATCTCTAAATCAAAATTCAGTTACTTTATGTTGATGGAACCCAGATGTGTTCACATAAATCACATAAATAAGCTCTCAATTATTAGAGAATCTTTTCTAAACTATATAAACAACTATGTTTCTCTTCATTTTAAAATTAATGATGTACTCCCTGTGCTAGTTTTCTATTATTCTGAACTTTCATTTAAAATTTTATTATTATTTATTTTTTCCTGTATATTTTACCTCTTGCCAACTAGATCATAAGCTACTGGAGGCAGGAGACGTGTTTAGCCCTTTGGACACCTGTGGTGTTGAATAGAGTGATGGAGCAGAGAGTTGAGCTACTCAATAAACTCTGCTTCGTTGTTTACATTGCAACTGAGGTCAAGAAACAAAGAGAAAAAAAAAAAGTCAAATCAACAAAACATTGTTAGTAATGATCATAATATCCCTGTAACAAACTGGGTGAAAGAAGGATACTAAGATTTCTTAAAGTATGGTTTATGTGTTTTATTACAAAACTTTACCAAAAACTCTCCTCTTATTGTTTGAAAGCTATTGTTCATATTATCATGGTTATAATGGCATGGTTTTTGTAGCTAATTAACCTGTATAATTTAAAACCTTTTAGGGCTCCTACAAAAGAAAAGAAATTTGGTATGGAAAGATACTAGAATTACACTTACGTTATGGACTGAATGTTTCCGTCCTCCTAAAATTCATGGGTTGAAACCCTACCCCCTAATATGATGGTTCTTATTAGGAGATGATGTCTGTGGGAGGTAAATAGAATTAGATGAAGCCATTGAGGGCAGAGTCCCCATAAATGTGATTAGTGCCCTTATAAGGGTCCCAAGAAATCTTGCTTCTCCTTACTCTCTGCCATTTGAGGATACAACAAGAAGTTGGCAGTTTGCAGCCCAGAAGAGACCCCTTCCCAGAACCTGAACACACTGGCAACCTGGTCTCAGAATTCCAGCCTCCAAAACTCTGAGGAATAAATTTCTATTGTTTATAAGCCAACCTGTCTATGGTAATTTGTTATAGCAGCTCAGACTGATTAAGACAACTTTTAGAAAATCTTTTGCTTTCTTTAAGGAAAAAAGAAGCACACAAGTAAATGTTTTATTATCCTAGTGGGGTTAAGATCTTAGTGGAGTTAAATGTGTAAATTAGTAAACAATACTAATACTACTCTTTCAGGAAGATCTGATAGAAAATTACTTTTTTACTATAATTTAAATAGATGTTATTACATTATAGCATTTGTGATATGCCAAATTTATTTGCAGTTTTTATAATATCTCTCGTGTATTTTATGGAAGTAAGAGTTTTAGGATGCGTTTATCAAATTAAAAATTGCCTCTAAGATTGTTCATTCTGTTTTCTAAACTTTATCACTGATTATAGATATAAGGCACTTCTATCATTTATTTTAAAGACTGTTTATTAACTTGTCTTTAGGCTAGTTCAGATTGCATATTGCTAAGAAATTAAGTGCTTTGGACAATCAGTAATTTGCATAATTATTGTTTTCGAGATAATTCTGTAGGGAATAGTCTGCATCTATGAATATTTATAAACTATCTGATTTATTAGCATAGAAACAATGAGTATAAGGTATTGTTATCCAGTTGTTTGAAAGATAATAAAATATCCACAGAGAATAAATGCAATATCTTTGATATGGCTCAAATGACTTCTTCACTAATCATATAATAGAAAAGAGAGTAAGGGAAAAATTTCCATTATTTGTATTATTCTCTCATTTTCAGAACACAGACCCTCTAATACTCAGTATAATACTTTATGTTTGAGTGTGTGTATCTATGTATGATGATACATATGTAACATGTCTGAATGATGTAAATCATATCTTTGTAGGGTGAGATTTAATCTAGATCATGGTCTGGCAATCTTGATGCCTATGAATCAAATCAGGCCCATTGCCTGATTTTGTGAATAAGGTTTTATTGGAATACAACGACCCTCATTCATCTGCATATTACCTGTGGTTGCTTTCATACTGTAACAGTAGAGTTGAGCAGAAAAAGGTTGTGATCCTTGACCTAGATAGTAATCATCGATTCAGCTGACTCTCATAACCCAGAAACACTATGTTGCTGTATTTTTAAGTGTTCCATTCTCTATATGCTTTTCTTCTTAACATATGTGAAAACCCAGGGCAGTCTACAGGTATCAGCTTATGCCAGATTCAAGACATCTTTTTGATCCTCATCTTCCATCTATATTTATAATCATAAACATTCAAAGTAAAGATACATAAAACACATTAATTCAAAAACCAAAGATTCTCTTATAAAATATTGTAAATTCTTTCGGTGCTTTTTGAATACCCAGGGCCTAATTAATGTCTTGGAAAACTAAACACAAAAGATAGCATATCCTTGATGATGTGACCCTCCAAAGCTACCCTTTCCATCAAAAGAAGAATAGTTTCCATCAACTCTTTTCCTTCATTTTATAATTCAGGACAAATGAGAAAAACTAATTCCAATATAACTGTGAAAAATATTTTATATCCTTATTTGAAGACTTCTAATTTCAATAAAAATAAGGTATTCAGTCAAATGATCTCAAAGCTTTTTTTTTCAATTTTAGA
>NW_012153507.1:2042007-2075268 GCF_000956105.1 Propithecus coquereli
AATTGTTATGAGCACATAATAATTACATATATTTATAGGGTACTTGTGATACAGGCATACAATGTGTTAATCAAATCAGAGTAATTGGCGTATCCATCACCTCAAGCATTTATTATTTCTTTAAATTTAGAAACATTCCAATTCCACTCTTTTAGTTATTGTAAAGTATACCATAACTTATTGATGATTGTAGTCACTTTGTTTTGCTATCAAATATTGTTCATTCTATCTAAGTATCTAACTATATTTTTGTACCCATTAACCATCCTCACTTTATCCCTCCCTCCCCACTATCCTTCCTAGCCTCTGGTAACCATCATTCTACTCTCTGTCTCCATGAGGTCAATTGTTTTAATGTTTAGCTCCCATATAAGAGTGAGAACATGTGAAATTTGTTTTTTTGTGCTTGGCTTATTTCCCTTAACATAATACTCTTTAGTTTAATCCATGTTGTTGCAAATGATGACCAACACTTAAGTGCACATATAGTAGTAATATTTATCAGGTGTCAGGCAGGTGGGGAGGGATGAGTATATTCACACCTAATGGGTATGGTGAACACCGTTTGGGGGATGGACATGCTTGAAGCTCTGACTCAGGTGGGGCAAAGGCAATATACATAACTGAAACATTTGTACCCCCATAATATACTGAAATAAGAAAAATAAAAAACCACAATGAAATGATTGTGATTAATTGTTAATACTCAAATAGCTAAAATTAAAAATGTTGATAAGAACAATGATGGGTGAGAATGTAGAAAACTGGAACTTTTATATTGCTGGTGAATATGTAAAATGGTGCAGCTACTTGGAAATAGATTGGCAGTTTTTTATAAAATTAAAAATATGGGCCAGGTGCAGTGGCTAACACCTGTAATCTTAGCACTTCGGTTGAACGAGGTGGGAGGATCACTTGAGGCCAGTAGTTTGAGACCAGCCTGGGCAACATAGAGAGACTACTGTCTCTACAAAAAATTAGCCAGGTGTGGTGGCGTGAACCTCTAGTCCCTGCTACTCAGGAGGCTGAGGCAGGAGGATCACTGAAGCCCAGGAGTTCAAGGCTGCAGTGAGTTATGATCGTGCCACTGGGCAACAGAGCAACACATTGTCTCTAGGGAAAAAAATCATCTACCTTGTGAGCCAACAATTTCATTACTAGATATTTACTCAAGAGAAATACATATACAGAAAGCATGTTTATATTTGCTTGACTCATAATAGATAATTGAAAACAACTCAATTGTTCATTAATAGGACAATGAATAAGGATAATGAATAAATAGATGGTGGTATAGTCATACAACGTTTTAGTACTCAGCAATATAAAGGAGCAAATTACTGAAACATGTGACAACACGGATGAATCTCAAAAATTTTATGGTGAATGAAAGAGAGCAGACACAAAATATCACAAATAACTATATATTTCAAGAACAGGCAAAACTCCAAAACTGGAAGCAATCTAAATGTCTGTCAATTGGTAAATGGATAAACAAAATGTAGCATCCATACAATGAAATAGTTTTCAGTTAAAAAAGAATAAAGAAGAATGAGCATCTGAAATAACTGATCCATCTGATACAACAGGTAAAGCATTATGCTAAATGAAAGAAACTAGACACAAAAGGCCACATATTGTATGATTTCACATATATATAAATTTTTCAGAAAAGGCAAATCTGTGATGACAGATCAGTGATTGCTGGAGCTTAGAGTGAGAGTGGGTATTTACTGCAAATGGGCATGAAGGAACTTTTTGAGTTAGTGGAAATGCAGAATTGGATCATGGTGATGGTTGTACAACTCTATAAATGTACTAAAAATCATTGAATTGTACACTTACAATGGGTGAAACTTTATGATATATATTACATACAAATATAAAAATAACAGACAAAATGAATGTATGGTGATAGAAATCAGAGCAATGGTTGCTCTAAGTAAGGAATAGGGATGAAATGCAAAGGAAAAATAGCGAGCTTTATGGGATGATAGAAATAATTCTATATCTTGATTGGGTTACTAGTTTATACATGGGTGCTTGTAATTGTCTAAGTTCATCAAACTCTACAGTTATGATTTGTGCATTTTATAGTATATAAATTATACCTCAAATTAAAAGAGAAAGTCATTACAGATTTTGACTTTGTTGACTTGGAAAGAAGTAACAGTGAGAATTACCCAGATTAAATTTTGCTAGATTCTGAGGTGTGAAGGGAGCAGCCATGGAGGAAGATACTAATCATATTGATTTTTATCATGTGTGAAGCAATTTCTGAGGCAGAAAAATATGCAGGAGTTTGAGGAGAGAGAAGGGATGTTGAGGTAGAATTTACTCCTTTAGATACATGTGATTAGTAAAAGGAAGTACAATTAAGTGTCTTTTGCTTTTAAGAGAACACAATTCTGCTGCAGAGACCATTGCCACTTTTTTTGGAGCCAAACACTTGAAAAGATTTGTTAGGTGCATAGAGCTCTCCACAGTTTACAACTGGAAGCACCATGCATAAGATAAGGTGAAAGTTTCCTTGAGTAGAGGAAAACTTAAGTTTAATTAAGCAGTGATAGATATAAAGGTGCATGATTTACACCTAGATTTATTTTTTAACTTCATTCTTTATTGTATGTTGGGTGTTCTAGAGGTGGAGCCTGGTACAAGGATTCTTGTTCAAGTGACTCATTGGAGGAGTGCTCTCTGGAGAAGGAGAGTGAAGGATGAAGGGAAGGCAGGGGATAAAACTGAGAAGGAGTGTGTTTCTGCTGGAGACTGGCTTTGCTCAGATCTCATGGCAAAGCTCTGGGATAAGAATTACACTAAAGAGCTGGTCCCATCACGAAGTGATTTGGTGGCCTTTATACTCTTGTATCAGTCATTGGCTAAGGTTTCAAGGGTCTCGGTGTTGGGGGGTGTTGCCTTCTTGGTTGGTAGCTCCCTGTGGTGATTGTATTAGTCCATCCAGGCTGCCCTAACAAAATACTTTAGACTGGGTAATTTATAAATAATAGAAATTTATTTCTCACAGTTCTGGAGACTGAGAAGTCCAAGATCAAGGCTCCAGCAGATTTGGTGTCTGGTGATGCCTTCTTTGTGTCCTTACATGGTAGAAGGTAAAAGGCAGTTCCCTTTAACCTCATTTATAAGGAAACTAATCCCATTCTAATCGCCTCCTAAAGGACCCACCTGTTAATACCTTTTGCATTGGGGGTTAGGTTTCAACATGCGAATTTGGAAGGGGACACCAACACTCAGACCACAGCATTCTCTAGGAAATGGAGGCATCTGTGAGTTATTATCAACCAACATGCATGCACAACAGCTGGGGAATGGGAGCACCTCCTTGAAAATGGGCAGGGTCCCACAACATCCACTATAATACAGTATAAAATAAATAACTCTAGGTAGTAATTTCGTGGAGAAAGCTTAAGTGCATGTTCCTTGAAGTGTTTTAATACTCTTTTCCCTTTACATTTGGAAAGAGCTATTTTCTTAATCAAAAATTAGGATATTTTGCCAAATCATATATCCTGATTTTGGATTTAGAAATACATATATTTGTTTAGTTATTTGTTTTATGAGATATTTAACATATAAATTTAACATATTTTTATTGGTATTCTTAAAAAACATTAAAATGATCCATAAAGATGGATGGAATTAGTATACTTTGGGATATAAAAAGCTTATTTTTCCCAGATATTATATACAGTGACTCAAACCAGATTTGTTGGATAAAATTTTTCATTTGCTTTTCAAATCTCAATTTCTTTTGTCCCGCTCACACACCTATTCAAATTTTCCCTTTCTTTAAATTTTCCTGTAATATAAATAACATCTTGTTTCTATTTAATTTTTTCTTTCCAGAAATCACTTTTATTCTTCTTGTGCTTGCTTTCCAGGGCACGGCTAGAGATTTCTCAGGAAATTTATTTTTCTCATCTAAGTTATTATAGCCATTAATTGTTACCTCTATCATCATTTTTTCCACTTCATTATTCTCAAAATCAAGCAAATGGGAATACTTTAAGTATGTAGGAGACACATAGTAAAATGTTAACAATGTATAATGATGTTTTATTGCCATCATCATCTGTTATAACTACTCTGATACCCATTACATGTGTTTATGAAGAGACAGGGTAGAAGAGTATGGAAAATCTGCTTTTGCGAAACTATTTGAGCTATATTCATTCTGATAAGAAGTTATAATTGTTACCCACTCATCCCCAGATTATTATTACATAGCCTTTATTAAATCTTTTCTCATGCTAAACATATTTTCATGGTAAAAGCCAGAGAAAACATTTAAATGTCTTTTGAACCAAAAGTGTTGCAGAATTCATTATCTTTTCATTTTTTCTGGCTTATTTTGCATTCCTCATATTTTTAATATTCTGTTAGTCTCTTGATTCTTCTCCGGTTCAATAAAGATCCTCAACATTCTAAGGCTGATTAATTTTTCAATTCTAGGAGTCTCTTGGTAGAATCTTTAGGGTTTTCTAGATATAAGATCAATCATCAGCAAAGAGCAATAGTTTGACTTCCTGTTTCCCCATTTGGATATCCTTAATTTCCTTCTCTTGCCTGTTTGCTATGGCTAGGACTTCCAGCACTATGTTGAATAGAAGTGGTGACAATGGGCATCCTTGTCTTGTTCCAGTTCTGAGTGGGAATGCTTTCTACATTTATTTCCCCATTCAGTATGATGTTGGCTGTATGTTTGTCATATATGGCTTTTATAATTGTGAGATAAATTCCATATATGCCTATTTTGTTAAGAGTTTTTTATCATAGAAGTGTGCTGAATTTTGTTGAATGCTTTTTCTGCATCTATCGGGATGATCATATGATCATTGTTTTTGCTTCTGTTCATGTGGTGAATCACATTTATGGATTTACATATGTTGAACCATCCTTGCATCCTGGGATGAAGCCCACTTGGTCATCATGGATTACTTTTTTGACATGTCGCTGAATTCAGTTTTCTAAAATTTTGTTGAGAATTTTTGCATTGATATTCATTAGGGATATTGGTCTATGTTTTTTTTCTTTTTGTTGTGCCTTTTCCTGTCTTTGGTATCAAGGTGATACTGGCTTTGTAGCACGAGTTGGGGAGCATTCCTTCCTTCTTGATGTTAATGAAATAATTTCTACAATATGGGTACCAATTCTATTTTGTAGGTCTGATAAAATTCAACTGTGAAACCATCTGGTGTGTGGCTTTTTTTGTTGTTGGAAGAATTTTTTATTGCTGCTTCAATTTCGTTGCTCATTATTGATCTGTTCAGAGTTCTATTTCTTCCTGATTGAGCCTTGGGAGATTGTGTGTTTCCAGAAATTTATCCATTTCCTCAACGTTTTTGAGTTTATGAACATAGAGATTTCTGTGGTATCAGTTGTAATATCTCCTTTTTCATTTCTTATTGAGCTTATTGGAGTCCTTTTTTTTTCCTGCTTCTGGTTAATCTAGTGAGAGGCATGTCAATTTTGTTTATCTTTTCAAGAAACCAACTTTTTGTTCTATTAATCTTCTGTATAACTCTTTTATTATATATTTCATTTAGCTCTGCTCTGATTTTGGTTATTTTTTTTCTTCTGCTGGGTTTGGCATTGGTTTGCTCTTCCTTTTCCAGTTCCTTGAGATGATTCATTAAATTGTTGATTTGTAATTTTCCCGTATTTTTGATGTAGGCATTTAAGGCTATGAATTTTCCCTTTAGGATTGCTTTTGCTGAATCGCACATATTTTGGTAACTTGTGTCCCCTTTGTCATTTAATCTGAGGGATCTTTTGATTTCTACCCTAATTTACTCCTTGACCCAATAATCATCCAGCAGTAGATTGTTTAATTTTCATGGCTTTGTGTAGAATTGAGTGTTTCTGTTGGAACTGATTTCTAATTTTGACTATGGTCTTAGAAGACACATGATATAATTTCTATTTTTTCTAATTTATTGAGACATGTTTTGTGGCATAGGATGTAATCAGTCTTAGATAATGTTCCATGTGCTAATGAGAAGTTTCTGTATTCAGTAGTTTTGAGGTAGATTGTTCTGTAAATGTCTGTTAGGCCCATTTGCTCTAGAGTCCTGTTTAAGTCCAGTGGTTTATTGGGTTTCTGTTTGGAGGATCTGTCCAGTTCTCTCAGTGGGGTGTTGGAGTCCTCAGCAATTACGATGTTACTGTTTATCACATTTTTTAGATCTTTTAGGGTTTGCTTTACGAATTTAGATGAACCTGTGTTAGGTGCATAAATATGTATAATTGTTATGTCTTCTTGATGAATTGCTCCCTTTACCATTATACAATGACCATCTTTGTCTTGCTCTACTCTTGTTGATTTGAAGTCTATGTTATCTGATATGAAAAGGCTATTCCTGCTTCTTTTGATTTCCATTTGCATGGAATATATTTTTCTAACCCTTCATGTTGAGTCTGAATGAGTCCTTGTGGGTTAGATGTGTTTCCTGGAGACAGCAGATACTTGACTGGTATTTTTTTTCTCTCTTCAGCCAGCCTATGTCTCTTGATTGGGTAATTCAAGCTGTTCACATTTATTGAAAGAATTAATAAGTGGGATGCCTTTCTGTTCATCCAGTTGGGTAGAAACTTATTGCTTTGTTTTACCTCTTGAGCCATTATTTTATATGGGCTCAGAGCCTTATCTTTTGGGTGATTTTACCTTGGTAGGTTTCTATTGTGCTGATTGATGTATGGTGCAGATCTGAGAACTTTCTACAGGGCAGGTCTGGTCTTAACAAATTCCCTCAGTGTTTGCTTGTCTGAAACTGTTTTTATTTCTCTCTCACAATAAGAAACTTAGTTTCGCAGGATACAAAATTCTAGGCTGGCCATTATTCTGCTTAAGAACACTGAAGATGAGGCCCCAATCCCTTCTGGCTTGTAAGGTCTCATTTGAGCAGTCCGCAGTTAGCCTGATGGGTTTTCCTTTGTAAGTTACCTGATGTTTTTACCTTATGGCTCACAGGAGTTCCTCACGTTACCAAATCAATGCACACAAATTGGTAGCATTCCTATGGCCAACAATAGTCAAGCTGAGAATCAAATTGAAGACTTGATAATACTTTTCACAATAGCTACAAAGAAAACGAAATACCTAGGAATATATTCAACCAAGGAGGTGAAAATCTCTGCAAAGAGAACTATGAATCACTGAGGAAGGAAATTGGAGATGAAGTAAACCAATGGAAAAACATATCATGCTCATGTATTGGCAGAATCAACATTGTTAAAATGTCCATACTACCCAAAATGATTTACGGTTTCAATGCAATCCCTGTCAAAATACCAATGTCATTTTTTGCAGATCTAGGAAAAAAAATCTATACTTCATTTGGAACCAGAAAAGAGCCTGTATAACCAAAGCAACGTTAAGCAAAAGGAACAAATCTGGAGGCATCACTTTACCAGATTTCAATCTCTTCTATAAGCTATACTATAAGGCTGTTGTAACCTAACCATCATGATACTGGCACAAAAATAGAGACATCAACCAGTGGAACATAACAGAGAACCCAGATATAAAACCACCTACATCTTATCTTTGATAAAGTAGACAGTGATATATACTGGGGAAAAGAATCCCTATTCAATAAATGGTTCTGGGAAAATTGGATAGCCACATGTAGAAGATAAAAACTGGAACCATATCTCTCACCACTCACAAAAATTAATTCAAGATAGATAATAAACTTAAATGTAAGACAGACATCAAACCATAAGAATTCTAGAAGAAAATGTCAGAAAAACTCTTCTAGATATTTGCCTAGGGAAAGAATTTATGAATAAGACCCCAAGGGCAGTCACAGCAACAACAAAAATAAATAAACGGGACTGGGTTAAATTAAAAAGCTTCATATCCAAGGAAGCAATCAACAGAGCAAATAGACAACCTACAGAATGGGAGAAAATATTCACATGCTATACATCCGATAAAGAGTTAATAACCAGAATCTACAAAGAACTCAAGTAAATCAGCCAGAAGATATCAAACAACCACCTTAAAAAGTGGGCAAAAGACATGAACAGAAGTTTTTCAAAAAAAGATAGACTAATGGTTAATAAATATATGAAAAAATGCTTAGTGTCAATAATCATCAGAGAAATGCAAATCAAAACCACATTGAGATGTCACCTAACCCCAGTGAGAATGGCTTTTATCAAAAAGTCTCAAAACAATAGATGCTGGCGTGGATGTGGAGCCAAAGAAATACGTCTATACTGTTGGTGGGACTATAAACCAGTGCAAACTCTGTGGAAAATAGTATAGAGTTTTCTCAAAGAACTAAAGTAGACCTACCATTTGATCCAGGAATCCCACTACTGGGTATTTGTCTGAAGGAAAAAAGTCATTTTATCAAAAAGATACTTGCACTAGAATGTTTATTGCAGCACAATTCACAATCACAAAGATGTGGAATAAATCCATGTGCCCATCAGTTCATGAGTGGATTAAGAAAACGTGGTATATGTACACTATGAAGTACTACTCAGCTATAATAAAAAATTGATTAATACCTTTTGCAAAAATATGGATGGAACTGGAGACCGTTGTCCTAAGTGAAATGTCATAAGAATGGAAAAACAAATACCACATGTCCTCATTATTAAATTGGAACTAACCGATTAGCACTCATGCGCACAGATCGAAGTAAAACTCAACAGAAATCATGCAGGTGGGAGCGGGGAGGTGGGGATAGGTTAAATCATACCTAACAGTTACAATTTACACTGTCTGGGTGATGGGTACACTTATAACTTGACTCAAGCAGTACAAAAGCAATCCATGTAACCAAAACGTTTATATCCTCGTAATATTCTGAATATAACAAAAAATCATATTAAGGCAGACTTTCTGTTTCTGAATTATATTTGACACTAAGGCACACTGCCCAGAAATCCTTTTATCTTTTAATTGTCCCCAATTCCCATCAGGACCCTCTCCCTGCCTCCAAACACATTGGCTTCATCCAGATGCTAAAATTTTCATCCTAAGACTTCAGAGTGGGAGCTGTTGCTGTCAGTGCTTCGTAAAGGTGTACACTTAGGGATCCAGTGAGTACCACAAGGTCTTTCCCATGTGCTCCTCCCAAACCTAGTTTTTATTTTGCTTTTGAATTCTCTGGACTTCAATGACTTCACTACTTCTGAGACAACATGAACATCTGTTTTTGCAACCTCATTTCCTTCAGAAGCAAGGCCCCATTCTATTTCTACTTCTGCTTGACATTTCTTGTCTTCTTTGATCTGGGTTTTACAAGATCAATTTCTAGGACCCATATGTCTTCTACTCTCTCAGATCTGAGACTCTAGTGTATCTGAGCTTCCTTATCTTTTTTCCCCTCCTTGTCATATTTCTTACCTTAACATTAAGGAAAAAAAATAAAACTTTTTAAAACTGGTTTTTAAATTGTTTCTGTGGAAGTTTCTGTTTCCTTCAAAAGCTCTGGCAATTATTTCTATTTATAGAATCATGAATTTGGCTTTTTGTTTGGGGTGTGTACATGTGTGTGTTTGTATGTGTAGATTAGCTTACTCTGTTTTCTGCTGCTAGTGTTCGGACATAAGACTCGAAATACCTTCTTAACCTGGAAATATTACATTTTTCCTTCTGTCTGGTCAAAGAAGATGACACATTCCCTATCTGCTTCCAGAATCCATTCTTACTTTTTAATTCCTTGTTGAACTTCACTTTTAATAAACTTAAACTCCGGATTCTCAAAATTAGTGACAATGATTAAATCTAGTAATATACCACTCCCTTCCCTCTTAAGAAATAAGATGAAGAGGAAAGAAATGAGCTGGAGTAATGAAATCCAACCCACGTATTAAACCAAAAGATTGAACTGCATCCTGGAGTTTACCTATTTTAAACAAATCTTTCATGGCTTCCAGAATGGCTTCTTACCTCCTCCAGGACTAGATTTCTGTGTACTCTACATGATGTAGGGTCACTTATGAGTGTAGTAGCTGCTATTTATACAGCCTTCACTGAGTCTAGACTGAATTTCCGTTACCTCCATCTCAGATTCTTCCTGTATATTATCTCTGTATAAGCCTTGCATCTACCAAGGATTTAGAGTTAAGAGGTACATGGCTCTAAAAGTTTGATGTTTTTGGAGTAATATTTCTTTCCAATTACCTATCCACTGTGGAATTATTGTCATACTAGAGCATTACAGCATTTCCTATGAACCTACATGCACAAATATTTCTATAGACTTATATACTGTTGTAGTTTGCCAAGATACATAAGCATAGGAGACATTCTTTAGACGAATGTTCTGTATACATCATTACTAGCTGGAGTTCTATAAATATTATTACTAGCTGGGGTTTGGATCTGAAACTTGTTTAAGCTGGTTGGACTATGTAATCCGCCAGAGCCACATTTTTCCTTCTAACTTGAATGGGCCAAGTGACTTCATTCTCCTAGACCTGTTTGCTGATCTGATTCTTTGGGACTTATCATCCATTTTGGAAGAAGAAGTATGCAAAATAGAATCCAACAAAGTAATGTTCTTCTAGTCAGAGATGGAGTTGACCTAAACTAATTGTTCAATGTCTTCTTTTTTTTCTGGAGCCTATCGAAATCCACTATACTTAATACCTTTCGTAGGATTGATAGATAGACATAAGATCAATGAGTAGATGGAGATAACAGGTTTTGGTGGGGAGATAATAAAATTAGTTTTCACTATTAACATCCTTTTAAAATTCCAGTAAGTAGTTTTAAATGCAAGACTGGAACCTGGGAGAGAAATTAGGACTAGAAAACTATTTAGATATCATTTGCATAAAGTATTTAGGGCCATGGGACTAGGTGGAAGATGGTGTAAGTAAATGAGAAGTAGTATATATCTGAGATCAGAATGCCTGGGTTTAGTTCTAGCTCTACCATATTGTAACTGACATATCTTGGCAAATTAACATCTGTGATCCTTAGTTCTCTCATTTTTATAATGGGGTTTGCTTTAGGTTATTTTCAAGTTCCTTTTTAGCTCCAAAATCCTACTATCTTAAGAAATTGTTAAAGGTGAACGTGCAGAGATAAAATACAGAGAACCTGTAAATACCCAGTGGAATTGAGACTTAAGGCACATTTCAAAGCTCAGAGCAATTTAAGAATGTGCATATTTGAATGAAATTATTTGTTTCTTGATTAACTATGAACTTTTTTCTTCCCCCCCTGATGTGTATTAGGGCCTAATTTTCAGTACAATGCACTACTCTGAGGGGATTACAATAACTCAGACTAATGATGGTTTAAGCATCAAAAATTAGAATAGAGCAAGTTAATTTTAGGGATGATGTTTCTATGATAAAATAGCAACTGATTACAACCTGAATGTGGTATGAGGGAAGCAAAGTCAATTGGTTCCAAGATTGCATACCTATGAGATTCTATAATTGAAGACATGGCATAAGAGGAAACGAAAATTAAGAAGTTATAATCATATGAGTGTCTTTACAAGGAGGTCAGAACACTTTACAGATATTGAATTAATCTTTATTATATCTTTAAGAGGCAGGGAAGAGAACAGATATTATTTTCAGTTAGAAATGGATGGCCAGTGTTTATGGGGTAGGCCATGGCACACTCAGAGGCAGTTGAGTGTCACTGCTGAAAGCATGTTCTCTGTCATTGAGGGGCTTACATTTAATCTTCAAAGCACCACCCACTCAGCATGTGTCCTTGAGCAGCCTTGGGCTTGGGCAGGCTAGGGCAGGCTTGGGCTTCAATGTTGTTGCCTACAAAATGGGAATGATAATGGTTATTACTGGTTGTTAGGAGTAAATCATATGTTTAAAGTGCTTCTGATGGTGTCTGCCACATAGTAACCATAGTCCACATAAATTACTGCTACTGTTACTACCATAATGACAATCAGCACCATGATGTCTTGGTACATGGAAAAGGGAATTAATGTTTCTTCATCCTTATTTTAGGGCTCCCATTATGTAGGTGTGGTCTGGGGAGAACAGGGACTATAAGGGCCCCTGTGGCAGTTCACAGTGTGGTCCCTATTAATTAATACCATTAATTAATATTAATGATACAACAGTGCCTTTACTTTTTTGAGTATGAAACTTATATATGACATTTTATTGAAAACAAATGGGATTTAGTAACAACATCATTTTT
The DNA here is from genome assembly GCF_000956105.1 of Propithecus coquereli. NCBI lineage: Eukaryota > Metazoa > Chordata > Mammalia > Primates > Indriidae > Propithecus > Propithecus coquereli. The sequence goes on from NW_012153507.1 coordinate 2,054,174, forward strand.
TCCCACTAATTTTGTGTTCTTAATGGATAGTGGTAGCAGGAATTGGGTTAGAGAGGTGTACTTTGTTTGAAGGATATTTCTCCTCAAGAAAGGGGTCAATGAAAAGCAAAAGCTTGGAAGATTTTGTGTAAGAGTGGAACAGCAAGATAGAAAGTTAGTGATATTTAAAAAAAGATAGATGAGCAAAGTCAGACCAATAGCCTGTTGTATAGTCTTTCAGATTCTATATCCACCCCACATGGCTGCAGGATTTTTTCTACCCCATCCTTTTAGCTAAGCCTTCTACCCTCTGAAAAACTCTCCTTCCTTAGCTCATTAATCCATGTCTTTTTGATCCTATAATACATGATTCAAAACATTCTGATTGCCTCTGCCATTTAGGTCACCCACTGAATTACCTTAGCATACATATATTATTCGTACTGTTTTAATTTGCACTCACTTATATGTTTCTTTGAAAACCCTATTTAAGTCCATTTGTATAGTGTAGCTAATTAGTACTGTTGAAAGTTCCTCAATGTCAGGAGCCATATCTTCTATTTCTATTACATCTCCCTAGGGTACCTGTCCTAATGCTCAGAAACATTTATTGAGCACCCAGTGATGCTTAATGAATGTTATTGACTGACAAGACTTTCATGCAATTGAAATAGCAGTAAGAAATCTGAGAGATTTCTGTGAAACAAGCAGAGAAACAGAGGCCAGAGGTGTACAGATCTGAGTTTTATTCATGTAATGAGAGTAGTTTCACCAGACAAAAGTCCTAGTTTTTCTTAAACCTTTTCATGCACGTAAGTGTTCCATGTCTTTAAGCATTTTCAATGTCTTTTTTGGTATACTCTTAGCAAATTTGTCTGCTTTTCTCTCTAAGGAAGATGACCCTAACTGAAAGGTGAAAGAATGCCATAATTTATATAATGGTATTATATTTTCTTTCTAATATTCTCCAATTATGGAGAGCTTTAAGATTGTCCCTGTTAGCTAACTAGCCATGTACTGTAATTTTAAAAATGAATTCATTTTACCATTTTTATCTTCTTGTGACATATCATCAAATTTTCACCAGTATATGTGATCAGCATATAAAAATCTAAAACAAATCATACATTCTTTGAAAAATATGGAGTATATTTAAATTATAAATATAATTTGGTATATATCTTTCTTGGTTTAATGTAAGAAAAATTCTGGAAGATATTTGTATATAAAAAGATAACAAAAGAAACCTAATTTTTTCTCTTTTTAAATTTTCTTGAACTAGTGTCATAAATGCCACAGGAAGAGAGAAAATGATATAAGCAGTGCCATGTATATTGAAGATACATTCTTGCAAGGAAACACTGTGGTGCGTAATTCTCTTAGTAATTCTCTACCTTGAAAAGCAGTCAAATTGTCTTCACTTCAGATAAATCATAGGGCCATAAGTCAGATGTAATTACAGTATAAATATTCATGTACTGTATGGCATTTATGGTAATATATATGTATGTAGATATGTGTGTATGTGTATATACATGTTTATAATAGATTCTGATTAAAATATATTGTGGAAATGGAGAAAAAGTTTTGAGATAGTAAATTTTTAAATAGGAATCTTGAGGAAGGAAAAATAGAAATATTGTCATAACCCTTGAAATTGAGATATATAATATTTTGTATGGTAATTGTCATTGATATTAATGTTGTCACCTGCAGAATGCAGTGTGCAAGAGAGGACAAGAGTATTGATTACCAGCAAAACAGCTTACTCATGGGTTTAAGCTCATGTCTGGCATATAAAATACTATAGTTGGTCTTAGCCAAAAGGTTGAGAAGTAATGGCATATAAATAAATTTGGTCCTCTCTACTAAGAATATCAGGAATTAGTACCAAGTAATTATATTCCAGGGGCTAATATGTAACTAAGGTTAATGGTCCTTGGGCCTCAGTACATTCGGCTATTTTAGTAGCAAGCACCTTTCACTCAGGTGCCATGTTAAGATAGCAATCAGATAACCAGTGTATGTACTTAAAGTAAATGAGGGCTAGTTTGCTTCAGAGTAATCAGAGTGACTTTGATTTGTTTGCACCTTCCTGTTCTCAGGCATCATTACTTTTTGTCCCTTGTCCAGATAAATAAGGCATTAGGTCTAGTATCATGAGGAAGTAATTTCTGTTGTTCCCAATTTTTGCTCATTTTGAAGGAAATGTTTATTGGAGTGTGTGTGAAGACGAGTAGTAGCCTCAAACAAGCCATTGAAATGTAAATATAAAATTCTCTAATTGGAACATTTTTATGAATTGCTAGGATAATTTTTATATATTTTTAGAAGATATTAGAAAAGTCTTTCAAATTTTTGGCAGTAGTTCTGTGAGCCAAATTTAGTGTTTTATAGAAAAAAACCAAGGTAGGCATACCTTCTGCTTTTAGATATACTTAAGCTGAGATGAGAAGGAAAATCAGTGTCTCTTTTCTTCCATTAATCAGTGTATTATGTGCAATTCTATCAAAGTCATGATCAGTGAGTAACATGAAGCTGTGTAAATGAAAAGCAAAACTGTAAAACTGCTAGTAATGGTTTATGTTCATTAATACTATTTTCTAATTCCCAAACATCTGGAATCTGGAAAATACATAGTATTTTCATTAGGCATGTTGATGTGAGCGAAAAAACAATGAGGAAAAAAGATTTGCTTAAGTATTTGAGGGTGATCCTGATGATATCTAGTGTTTGAGATGGCTGTGATTTAGAATTGTCTTGCGTTTTTTCAAAACAAAAGAGGGAAATGCTTTGCCATTCTACCCAATATGTTGGTTATGGAATATCTTTTGAGAGTCACATTAAAACAAACAAACAAAAAGACAAACAAACAGCAAACAAACAAACAAATGCTACCTACCTCAAAACTGTTTAAATAGTGAAGGGGGTGGCTGCCAGGCCAAAACATACACATCAAAAACTGTAAAGACTGGACATATCTATATGCAATTTACCACTACAATATAAAACTCACAAAATTTTAAAACATTTATTATTCTAGCCCAGCAGTTCTCAAAAGTCATGTCTTGAGCAGCAACTCCATAGATTCTGACTTAATTTGTGTGAGGTAGGGCTCAGTAATGGGTAATTCTCTGGATGATTCTGATGTGCATACCTGGTTGAGAAATACTACTTTGCACTATGGACCCTTGAAAGCAAAGACTGGGGTGGGTTGGTTGTCTGTTGAAATCCTTGCTTGCCACTGGCTGTGTGGCCTTTATGCAGGGTACTCTGAGATGCATCCTCCTCAGTCGCATGGGAAATACAAACCCACAGGATTCCTTTGAGAATTACATTTGGTAATATTTTTAAAGCACCTGGTATGACTCAAAAATACTTGTTCTTTATCTTTAGTGATTTTTTAATCTCTGATAACTCCAGGCATAAAATCATCTTGTCTTGTAAGTAAAAATAGTGTCACCACCCCCAATATATTATCTAGCAAAATTTTGACCATTTTCAAGGATTCTTTGGGGATGAGATTAATAATTCATGTAGGGTTTTTTGGCTCTTTTCCCCTGCTTCTTGAATTCTCAGTCCCTGTCTCCCATTTTGCTTCTTGCTTCTGATTCCATTTCTGCTTTATAATGTACCACTGGAAAAGGTCCCTATCCCTTTGTTACCAAAGTATCAACTATAGCTGATTTTATTGAAGGTTTGTAATTCAGCAAACAACTTAAAATTGTATATCAGATAGCCTGTTATTAAAAATGTCTCAACCATTTCTGGCTCTAAGGAATTTTTATTGGCTTGTTTCTTCTACTGGAGGTCTGACCTCCTTTTATGTTACTGTGCTCCTTCATTCTTCCTTCACACTCCATCATGTTTTTCTAGGTTTTTTTCCTTCTAAATCCTCCAAATAACTGTTTAGTCCTTAGGTTTCTATTTGGCTTACTTCTAGGCCATTCAGGTACACCTAAATATGATTAGTATGTTTTTGCAACAAAGTTGTAGAACATGGTATTTTGATAAATAAAAACTGTTCTTGCTTCAAAGAGGAATTTTGCTAATCATCAGAATGATGATTTTCCTAACCATTGTACAATGTTAGCACAATTGATTTTTTGATATGTATAAATGCCTGAATAATTACTCAGTTGAGATAGCAGAGCACCTTCTAGAGATCAACAGAGATATGGTTGTGTCCTGGAAAACTTTAAGTATTGGCTGTCAGTCTACAGCTTTGATCTTAACTAAATTGAAGAATTCATACAACATCTGATGTTGAATGTAACTGTCATTTTGAGTCTTTCAGGATATGTTTATATGTGAAAAGGCTAAGAGAATTGGCTTAGGGATAAAATAATTCAGTGGGTCCATTTGAAAGCTGGAAAATACCTAGAATTTTAAATTGTATAGTTAATATCTGGTTATTGATTTTTTAGTTCTCTCTCTTTTTATGTATTTTAAAACCTTTTTATATAGTGGTAATTATTTTTTTATGTAGAATCTAGAACCTAAAACAAGTAGAAAGGAAGAAAATAAAAATGCTCTGCAATGTCGTAATCCAATGATAATTGCCACTGACATCTTCATTTTTAATCTTTCTTTCCCTTTATTTGTAGGCAAATATTTTTGCTTACTAATAAAAAGAGATTTACATAAATATCATTATGTAACTAATTTATTATGCCTAACAACATTAGGCAAACATCTTCTCATGTTATTAGATATTTACCTGCAATATTACTTTTAATGCTTTATAGAGTATCCCATTGTATGGATACACTAATAATTTATTTATTTTTCTATTATTGAACGTTTAGAGTTTCCCCCTAAATTTTGATTATAAAGAAAATTCTAGTGAAAATTATTTTAATTAAACCATTGCATACATTCAGAATAGATTTTTTTAAAGACTTCATTTTTTTTTACAGCAATTTTAGATGCATGGCAAAATTAAGAGGAAGGTACAGAGATATTCCACATACCCCCTAACATCACAAATGCATAGCTTCTGTCACCATCAACATCCCCCACCAGAATGATATTAGGTCATTAAATATGAAATCTCTGATTTTGATTCAAAAGTTTATTATATCTCAAACAATAAGCAGTACAATTAGTCAAAATATGACCCTAAACTATCAACACAGTTTTGCATCTTAATGTAGCTGGTTTATGCCTGCAGCAAAGAAGCCTGGAGAACAAGTGGCAATGAAATTGCAAAAGGAGTTTTCCACAGCTTGTTGAGAATTGAATATTTTTCCTTGCAAGAAGTGGTCCAAAGCCTGGAAGAAGTGGTAGTTAGTTGGTGCAAGGTCTGGTGAATACAGTGGATGACAGAGAGTTTCCAAGTCTAGCCTCTGTAGTTTGAGCAGCGTTGTTTGTGCAACATGTGGTCGAGCATTGTCTTGCAAGAGGATTGGCTTGTTTCTATTGCCCAATTTTGGCTGCTTCATCACATCATTTCAACCAATTGGTTGCAGCAGACATCTGCTGTAATTGATAGACCAGGTTTCATGAAGCTGTAGTGGATAATACCAGCGCTAGACCACCAAACAGACACCATTAGCTTTTTTTGATGAATATTTGGTTCTGGACTGTGTTTTGGCACTTCATCTCTATCCAACCATTGTACCAAATGCTTGCGATTGTCAAAAATAATCCATTTTTCATCACATGTAACAATATGGTGCAAAAGTGATTCACCTTTTGTCATGACAGCAAAGAAAGGCAAGCTTCAAGATGATTTCTTTTCTGATGCTTGTTTAATTCATAGAGTACCCACCTATCCAGCTTATTTACATTGTTTCAAATGGTCCAATATTGTTCAAATGGCAATGTCAAACCTTACTGCTAATTCATGTGTAGGTTGAGATGGATTTGCTTCCACTACAGCTTTCAGCTCATCATTATCCATCTTAGTGTCAGGCCATCCACATGGCTCATTTTCAATATTAAAATTACCAGAACTTCTCAAACCATTGATGTACTGTGTGTTCATTAGCCACATCCTTCCCAAACACTTTGTTGATATTTCAAGCTGTCTGTGCTGCATAAGTTCCATGATGGAACTCATAGTCACAAACATCACAAATTTTTGACTTATCCATGATTTAACAAAAATTGCTCTAAAAAAAATTTGAAAGATAATCACAAGCCAAAATGTGTATCTGAAGGAATGAGGATATACCTTCACAATGAAAATAAAATGAAAACTGTCAGAGTGAAATGTCATAGATATCAACTGTCAAATGCCTTAGTACTTAAGGAAATCAGACATTTCATACATAATAACCTAATACATTTGTTACAATTAATGAACCTACATTAATACATCATTATCCAAATTCCACAGTTTACATTAAGTTTCACTCTTGGTGTTGTACATTCTATGGGTTTGAACAAATGTAGAATGATATGTATCTGCCATTATAGTATCATGTAGAGTATTTTCACTGTCCTAAAAAATCCTCTGTGCTCTACCTACTCATTTTTTATGGTTATAAAGCAATACTTCCATCTGATTTTTAGAGTAATACTTATTTTTACTCTAATTATAAAAATCTTACCCTTGTAGGAAGTTAAAGAAAACTATGAAAAAGAAATAAAAACCAACCTTAATTTTAACAGGTATAGGAAAACATAAACATTTTGGTACATGCTCCGTCCTAATTATAAAGTAAGATGTTAATCATTTAAAACATGATAGTAGAGATATCTGTAATGAGGATAAAATTTTATTCATTATCCCAATTTCCTGAAGCGACCACTGTTACAATGTAGATTCCACATAGTCCTTCTTATAAATGTTTTTACTTATTTAAACTCATTAGATAGATAGATTTGTGTTGTAATGTCATTACTTTATACTACAGCAAAAGAATTTCCTCATGTTATTAAGAACTCTAGTTTTTAATACTAATTAATAGTCTAATTTGTGGAAGTATACTCCATTATTTGGATGTTAGCCTATTATTTGACAGCTAGTTTGTGTTATTTTATATATAAATATTATAAATACTGCTGCTTTATATACACTAATGCATTTTTTAATGCACATTGGATTATTTTTATAATATTGATTCTCCCAAGTAGAATTAGAGTTCAAATGCTATGAACTTTATTTTAGCAGCTTCTTGTGTTCCTGATTAATTGATGTTTGTAGACTCACATCAGTGGCATAAAAAGGCATGTTCATCTTCCTATTGTCTTAGGAAGGGTAAATATAATTTTCAAATTTGGTAATTATTTCTGTAAAAGTGGAAAAGAGGATTAAAAGCAAATATAAACATAGTGGCATATGTAGGTATTTATTTTTTCCGTTGTTTTTATCTTAGAATTCTCATATATTTTCTTCAAGTATCTCTTTTTGAATTAGCAACTTGTGTCAGAGAATATATAATAAATGTTTTTGAGTGGTTGCTATGTTAATAATGGTTATTCATCAATCAGGTATTTTTTACTCCTATGTAAAGGAGTAAAAAATAGGAGACCATGGTCCTAGAGGCTCGGTTTATTTTACCTTTAATCTTCTTATTGTATTTAATTCCGTGGAAAACTGAATGAGATAATCTAAGCAGATTAATTCATTTAATGAATATTTATTGCATACCCTCTGCTGCATGGGGGTTAAGTGCTGGCAGTAGAGAGATGAATAAGTTATGATTCCTGTCCTCAAGAGTTCAAGGTCTATTAGGAGACACAGCAGGTCAACAAATGATTATAATCCAAAGTGGGAGATGCAGCAATTTGGTGTGCTTGCTGTCCAGAGGAGCAGGCAGCAAGAAGTGACCCCTCTGCAGGTGAGGGGAAACTTTGCATAGAAGACATTCGAGCTGGTTAGGGAAGGATGCAGAGGTTGGCTAATATGAGAAGATGGAAAGCAAGGGGGTACTTGCTACCTTAGTCTTGAGGTAAAGGGAGAAAATGAAGATGTATAGCAGGTTAGAGATGGCATTAGCTTTGATGAAGTCAATAAATGCCTTATGGGTCAATTAGACAGTGATTTTATGAAACTGAACTTGATCAATAGGAGATACTTTTGTGTTAAGCTTAATTAGTAGATATCTGCGTGATTAACAATAAAATAAACTAAGACAAATCTTTTTGCAGAAGTTATATTTTTCTGTTTCTAAAATATGTATTTACTCATTGAAAAATTATAATAATATAGGAAAAAGAGGAAAATAAATATTATCCAGGCATAATCACTGTTATGCCTTGTACATAACATATATATTTGAATGGATGTGTTTTAGAAATCTTTCTAAACATATAAACACCCTTTAAAGATGGAATCATATAAAGCATAAGGCTTTTTACCTGTTTCTTCTCACATACCATGAAATCTTTCTCAAAATAAACATAATTTAATATTTCATATAAATATATAATATTCTATTGTATGGATATGCCACAATTTTTTTGAACAAATTTACTTCTTCTAGTACGTTTGAGGTTTTGTTTTGAGGTTTTTCTATTTTTTCCTATTAAAAATAATGCTATGATAAACAATGTTTTATAGTTATCTTTTCTCACTTCTTTATATCTTTAGGATACATTATAGGGTTAAAGTGTATATATAGTTCAAATGCTGCCAAATTGGCCTCCCAAACGTTTATATCATTTTGATAATATTTTTATTAAGTGTTATAAGAGAATATAACCAAATCTTACTTTGACTTAAATTGCTTTTCTTGTAAAGGTAACATTATTCTGCTCAAAATAAAACCATCAGTGCCAATATATTTCAATTAGGCTTGTGATTAAATTATAAATAAATTGAGAGGAGATCAATACCTCTGTGCTTCTGAATTTCCCCCCTCAAGAATATTAAATGAAAGCGTAACAGACAAAATTGAATGTAAGTAAATTTAAGGTAATATGATTTTACATATTTATGGAACATTTTCTCTAACAAATTAATAGAAATTTGTATTTAAGTAGATATTTTAAGAAACTGAAGAAATTTATATTTTATAAAGGATGATACTAAGAAGCTTCACGTTTTCATTTGTGTTCCATTATTAAATAATAAGATCATCCAGATTTTTGTACCCATAAGCTAATTTTCTTTGTCCTCAAAGAAATTCACAGAACAAGTTTTGCTAACTCAAAGGACTCTGCCTTCCGCTAGACTAAATTGCTACTTAGTTCAGTGTCCTTAATTAACCCATAGTGATCTCAAAGAAGTAAGATAGCTTCTTGAAGTGTCCAATTTTCTACTGAAGTGTTTCAAACTGTAAAACAAAATAAAACAAAGCTATAGGTTTATGTGTGCTTTCATTATTATTTTTATTCAATATTCAATGTTAAAAAGATAACTACCTTAACTCCCCCAAATTTAATAGCAACTCAAAGTCCTGTATTAATATGTCTACCAATTCTTTATGAACTATGTATCAATAGCTCAGGCATCCAGAATTCTTGGTCAATGAGTTATTTTATATAGTCATTTTCTGAATAATGGAATTTTTCCCTGTAAGAATTACAAATATTTCAGAATTACCTATTACCCTTCCGTGCCTTATTTAAGCAAGCCTCAGGTAATCATTTTCCATCATCCTCAGGGCCTATTAGATTTTATTTTTGCTCATGCTAATTGATCTCATATTGCTCTGCTAAAAATTCTTGAGCTTCCTTTGTATTTTTCAGCCTTCTAATGCTATTTGCCACTTGTCATGTTTTTCTGTCAGTGTACCTACTTCATCTATTTCTAATATGCTGATGCTAATCTGGCATAAATAACTATGCTTGTTAAGACCGTACAAAGCAAAAGTAGATGAGAACTGAGAAACAAAATGACAGCTTCTTTGGTAAAGAATAAGCATTTTCCTTTATAAATAGATCTTTTGTTAATATGCTGACCAACTCAGAAGTCCAATTTGCTAATTTGAGACACTGGCTAAGTTTTGAATAGGTAAGCTATTTTTCTTATTCTAAGTGCTCCTCTTGACCAAAACTAAATGCCAAGCAAAAGTGAGTTTTAGGGAAGCATAGAAAAAGCTGTCTTGCCTTTCTCCCACACTCTCATCAGATTAAAGTGCAATTTCATCTTAAATTGTACCAACTGTAGTCTCTGTGAGCAAATTTACCTGTCTGTGCTTCCAATATCAGCTGACCTCTGCCCACGAGGTTCTGTGAGCTTATAAATATCAGCTCTTGTTCTCACCCCACTTCTCCCATTGCTCTCATATCTGTTTTGTTTTTTTCTTTTTGGTAAAAATCGAAGCAAGTTCCAGAATGTTTTAGCTTATTTTTAGCAGCACACGTATTCGAAAAGAACTAATCTTCTTGTTATTCAGGAGAAATAGGAATACTGAACATTTAGGGATTGTCTGGCCAGAGTTACTGGATTAAATTGGAGTTAAAGTTCTCATTTGAGTTTGACAGTCTCTTACATTACAATATGTACTGAAATCCTCCTTGGCCTGAATGCAGATTGGAACTGACTGGGCAATGCACTTACAGATGAGGGAAAAATGCTTAGAGAAATCACTGATTATGGACATAAAGTTTTAAAAAAGTTAGAAAGTATGTCTAGTGATATAAATTATAAAAAATAAGTCAAAATAAAAGTCTAATATTAATAAGTCTAATTTTCTAACCAATATTTGATATTTGATATTTATTTTTTGTTACCTAATTTAGGGAACATGATTATGAAATAAATAAAAAGAAATAATAGTTTTAGGGAGCATTAGAAATAACATTTAGGTATTGTGCATAACATTGAAATATTTGAGCCCTGCACCATCCTTTAATTTAAGACAATCAGGCTAAAGGTAAGTAGGTTATTATTTTGTGATATGTATGAAGTTGTTATTAGAAAACTCCTGACTAATCTGTTTCCCATTTTTACTAAGAATAGGCTAAATCACACATAATCTATCCATTATTCTTCTAGAATTCTTTTTGGAATACACCTATAGGAGGCAGGGGACTTGAAGAGCCTCATGATTCTATTTTTAAAAGACCAACCAAAAAGAATGGAAAGATATGAGCATTTTCTCATTTAAATGATACATAAAGAGGAAGATCTTGCTCAGTTCTATATTAAAGATGTTGGTCATTTTCTTCCCATCAGCAGTGCTGCTGATGGGGAGCACTGACCTCAGGCTTTCTCCTTCCCATAATCCGCAGATATGTCACTTTTCCATTTCTGAAAGAAGTGCTTAACATATTATATGAAACTACGATGAAGGTTTTGCAGTTACTATTTTAAAAAATAATTTATTATATACATATTCATGTGGTTTTGGAGAACTCTTGTATCTCAGTTTTCTTGCAATTTTTTAAACCTATAATATGAATGCTTATTTATTTAAAGTATAATATTCCATGGTAAGATGTAAATCCTTTTAATGAGAGGAAGACTGATGGTAATGTTTTTATCATTCTTTTACCATTCTCTTCCATGACAGAAGTATATAGCAATTTTTAAATTTTTACTAGATGCAAATTATGCATTGTGCAAATATTTATTTTACAAATATGGTTAAACCAGGATGATTGTTTAGAAATATTTTAATGCACTAATAGGTTTGAATAATTATCAGGCTACTTACACAAAAGTGGTGACCTATCAGATTATATGTCTCGAAGTATTTTCAAATATATCAAAAAACTGGAATTAATTATTACAATGCAAAAATTAATTCTAAATCCTTGAATTACTGCCTATTCAGAAGATGTAGCTGTATTAGTAAGTCATATAAAGCATCCTTGCAAAGTATATGTTACTATAAAAAGACACATTGATTAGGGTTTGTGGCAGCAAATCTTAGCGGCAAAAAGCACAGAATCCAGAGCCAGATTGTGAGACCATGTGCCAGTTACTATTCTGGTCTGTGCCTCAGTTTCCTCATTTATAAAAGTAGGATTAATAATAATACTTACCATGTAGAATTGAGGAGGGGCTTGAATAAGTTAGTTGGTATGAAGTGCTTAGAACAGGGCCTTGCCCAGGCAAACTCCACAAAAGTGCTGGCTGTTTTGATTACGCAGGTGAGAGTGATTGGAATAATACCTATGGAGTGCCTGCACATTGTCTGGCACTAGGTCAGGCGTAAGTCTTCAAATCCCCACAACAGCACTTCAAGGCAAGTGGTATGCATACCTTATAGATGAAACTGAAGTCCGTAGATTAATTTGGTAAAGTCACATTGCCAGCATCTGTTAGAGACACGATTAAAGTTCTGGTCTGTGTGAGTTCAAACCCTAGGCTCTTTCTATTAAGTCATGTTGTAGTTCTAACCTTTTATACTTAATAAAATTATTTGAGAATAGGAGGACACTTTTTGAAATGCACAGAATATACAGAATATTAAAATAGCTAAATTATCTACAATTTAAAAAAATCAGAGAAATCAGTAATTTTATGAATACTTGTCTTTTCTCCCATATCCATTTTTTACAAATAGCTGTTAATATAGAGACCATTGCAAAGAAATCATCGTTGCTACCTAATACACTTGAATATATTTATTTATTTATTTTTTTTTTTGAGACAGAGTCTCATTCTTTTGCCCGGGCTACAGTGAGTGCCGTGGCGTCAGCCTAGCTCACAGCAACCTCAAACTCCTGGCCCCAACCAACCCTCCGCCTCAGCCTTCCGAGTAGCTGGGACTACAGGCATGCGCCACCATGCCGGGCTAATTTTTTCTATATATTTTTAGTTGTTCGATTAATTTCTTTCTATTTTTAGTAGAGGCGGGGTCTCGCTCTTGCTCAGGCTGGTCTCGAACTCCTGAGCTCAAACAATCCTCCAGCCTCGGCCTCCCAGAGTGCTAGGATTACAGGCACGAGCCACCGCGCCCGGCGGAATATATTTATTTTTAAAGAACCCAAGTATTTCACTGCTATTGTTTTCTGATTTAATCACAGAAGGAGCCAATCTTCTTTGCTTTTTCCTTTTTTGAATATTATTTTCCACTGAAGGAAAGTTCAAATTATTTAGGATTAATCATAATGCTATATACAAAGCACAACATAGGTAGTTTAATCACCTTCACATGAAACGTCAGTTTGACATACTGAAAATTCATCAGCAACGATCTTTTTCCAAAATGAATAACTTTATGATAAAAATAATATATCCTAAGAAATAGTCTTGGAGAAAATTCAGATGCTATATAAAAGTACAAAGAGTAAATAAGAAAATGTTCTAAATCTCACCTTTGAGAATCAGCCATTGTTAATATTCTGATTCAGATTTTTCCAGACATCTTTCTGTTCTTAAATTGTATATACACAGACATATAGAATTTTTATACAAATATAATTATACTGTATATCATATATTGCAGTTTTCTATATCAGTACATATAACTAGACCTTATTGTTTTTATTTGTTGAATAGTATTTTTCTAGTTTTCATTACAGATGAAAAATACTGTGATGAGCATTACACAGAAATGTTGTAAGTTTGATATTGCACTTGATTTGAATTTAGCAACCTACTGTTCTTTGTGTATGTAATAGATTTCATTTTTTAAATTGAGGTAAAATATACATAGTTTATCACCCTAACCATTTTTAAGTGTACAGACCAGTAGTAATAAATACATTTATATTCTTTTTTTTCTTCCTCTCTCACTCTTCCTCCCCTTCTCCAGCCTCTGATAACCATCAATCTGGTTTCTATTTTCATGATATCCACTTTTATTTTAATTCACACATATGAATGGGAACATGCAATACTTGTCTTTTTGTGCTTGACTTATTTCACTTAACATAATGGCCTCTACTGCCATCCATGTTGCTGCAAATGACAGGATTTCATTCTTTTTAATGGCTGAATAATATTCCACTGTGTGTGTGTGTACACACACACACACACACACACACACACACACTTGCCTTATTCATTTAGTCATTGGTGGGCACTCAGGTTGATTCTATATTTTGGCTATTGGAAATAGCACTGCAATAAACATGGGAGTGCAGATCTGATATATTGATTTCCTTTCTTTTGGATATATACGTAGTAGTTGAATTCCTGGATGATATAGAAGTTCTATTTTTAGGTTTTTTGAGGAACCTCCATACAGTTCTCCATAGTGACTGTACTAATTTACATCCCTACTAACAGTGTGTGAAGGTTCCCCTTTCTTCAGCTTCTTGCCAGCATCCGTTATTGCCTATTATTTTGCTATAACCTATTTTAACTGGGGTGAGATGATATTGCATTGTAGTTTTGATTTGCATTTCCTCTGATAATTAGTGATGTCAAACATTTTTTTCATATACCTATTGGCCATTTGTATGTCTTCTTTTCAGAAATGTCTGTTCAGATCTTTTGCCTATTTTTTAATCAGATTTTTTTTGCTATTGTTTCAGCTCCTTACATATTCTGATTATTAATCCCTTGTTTTCTCCCATTCTGTGGGTTGTCTATTCACTTTGTTGATTGCTTCCTTTGCTGTGCAAAAGCTTTTTAGCTTGATGTAATCCCATTTGTCTATTTTTGCTTTGGTCGCCTGTGCTTTTGAAGTCATACACACGAAATCTTTGCCCAGACCAATGTGCTGAAGCACTTCCTCATTTTTCTCTTCTAGTAGTTTCATATTTTCAGGTGTTAGATCCAAGTCTTTAATCCATTTTGATTAGATTTTTTTGTGTATGGGGAGAGATAGGGGTCTAGTTTCATTCTTAGGCATATAGTTATCTAGTTTTCCTAGCACCATTTATTGAAAAGACTGTCCTTTCCCCATTGTATGTTCTTGGCACCATTGTCAAAGATGAATTGGTTATAAATGGATGGATTTATATCTGGGTTCTCTATGCTGTTCCATTGGTCCATGTGTCTGGTAACTGATTTCATTTGTACTTTCTGGGCAAAAATCTCCATTATTATGACGGATCATCATGAAAGAAGTCCTTTTAGTTCAATTTTGGGCTCCTTTTTCCTCAGCCATCTTCTTTCTTTTGAAACAAATTGAAGCTCTGCCTGTTGTCTCCTCTTTTGTGGTTGACAGTCTCTCTTTCACTAGCACAATTCTTGTATGGAGCTCTCCAAAGTGAAATCAGGCTTGTAGTAGTGACAGAGTCCTTCTGTAGAGTTGGAAGCAGCACATATTGGACTGCCTGGTATTACTAAGAGACGTAAGAGGTGAAGGGATGAAGGAGTGGGGTATACCTGAATTAATACATTAAAGGGTCCTCAAATACTTTTAAACCTCTTAATTTTATAAACAAAATGAAAGTCAAAAAAAGTGGACTTTGCTGAAAAGCATCTAGCTGGGTTGTGACAGAGGCAGTGTTGGACCCTCTGGTTTCTCATCTTTCTACTACTTATATCAGTCATTCTGCCCCTGACACATGTCCAATTTCTAGTCCTCGTCTTCATCCATCCCTGAGGAGAACTAAGTTACAGAATAGGAATGAAAGGAGAATAGGTATAACGACTTCAGGATAAGGATAAACTCATGAATTTAATTGTGTTAAGGGAAGTAGTAATGATAATAGTTTTTATCTGTTTTATTAAAAATTTTCAAATATTTACTTGAGACTGCTAGCTTTTGGCAGTCGGTTTCTTTAAACAAAAACTTAGTATCAAAGGAATGAAAATTATGTGTGTAGTTTCTGTTGCCAGACTTTTGGGTTTAATAATGAGAAAGTGAGACTATTTTATTATTTTACATATAATGTCAGTAACTCAGCATAATAGAATAATAGATATATCATTAATTTGATTAAGTAGTATTTTTGATCTGATGACATAGGAAGATCATTACATATAGGTATATGATGTAATGTTTAGATTTATATTACAAACCAGGAAAAATGAATACATTTTTAGAAATGTAATTTTTAGAAAATGAAGTTATACTGTCACAAAATATCAAGAAGATGTATCATGAAGACCAACACTCTTAAATGAAGAAATGTTTATGGATATACATGGTTTAATATGTAAGTTTTGTGAGGAGAAATGTATAAGGTAGACAATGTAATAGGTAAAGAAATCCAACAATTATAATAGAATATTAGAACTGTATAATTAGCTGAATGTTTAATATGCTAATAGTAAATATTTCACTCATCTTAATTCTATGTCAAAGTGGAAATATCAGCTCAGAAAATAGAGTTTTAGTGGTGTTTATGGTCCACTTTTTTGAAGACATGTTTCTACATTGAGCACTTTAGATTCCCTATGGAATATTTGCAAACATTTAAAAGATTCAAACTATTATTACTATATTCAAAATAAAGATCTTTTAGGGTTAGTTCCGATGCAAGCAATTAGACTCTATTAATAGAAAAACGTGGATTTTTACTTTAACCTTTGGAACCTTTTTGTGAACATTTATTTAAATACATAGGCATGTCATTAAGATGCTGTTTGTTATAGAACAAAATTCTATCTAAGGCTAGTCTTTAGTGAATGTTATATTTCAAGCTTTAGACACTGAATTATCTCATTATAAGGGGCTTTACTTAAGGTAATGTGACATTACAGATTCAAAACATATCTCTGTAGCAGCGTTACAATAATAGATACATGCATATAAATATTCATGAATTATATGCAAGCATACATATATATGCATTTATTTACAGGGATACCATAGCTGCTATCCTTGTGGGTTGTTTAGAGTACTCTGTTAAGAAGTCAAAAGTTATCATTTAAATCTTGGCCATGGGCTGTTTTTGTTCCAGATTGCTGGATGGTCATATGAAGGCCAGGGAATGAATGGGTACATATTTATTCCTTCTACTGATAAGTTTTAAGTTAACACCCATTGTTTTCCAGAAACTGTATTGAGAACAGGTAAATGACTATTACAAGAAAATTAATTTATATATATCCTAGTAAAAATATTTCAAAAGTATCACCTTTGAACATTTATAATGAACAAAGCTGACGTACACTTATTTTGGTTCCAAACTTTTGACCATAATGCTGCTGACAAATTTGTATGTTTATAACACTAATGAATGACCACAAATCCTTTTGAGGTTGAGTATTCATTCATTCAACAAAAAAAATTTTTAAACACCTTTATTTATGTATGAACTTAGATTTATATGTAGCTAAATCGATCTTTTTCTTTATGATTTTCTTCATGGCTTTTAAGCACAGAAAAGCCTTTTTCTCACAGAGCTCAGATAAATGTTCATATGTGTTATCTTCTAAAATTTTAATAGTTGAATTTTTACATTTAACTCTAATCATCTGCAATATATTTTGAAGTCTGTGTAAAATTGGGTCATGCTACATCTGTAATATTATAGAGTAAAGATGTTTGCACAGTACCTAGCACTGTGCCAGGCTCATAACTGGTGCTTAGTACATTTTCTGAATACACCTTTCTGCTTTCCCAAAGCCAATCAGGAATTATATTCAGTCAGTGTCTCAGCGGACAAACATCTAACTTGAGAAGGGCCCAATTCTTGATGCTGAGGCATTCACCAAAGAGTAAAGGAGAAGGAGATGCAAACAAATAACCATAATATAATATAACTCTGTCTGATGGGACAAGAGGACAGAGGAACTTTCAAAGGAGGCAATCCTTACTGATGCTTCCTGAGAGATGATTTGAAGTTTATGAAATGCATGGGAGAGAAATGACTTTTCAGAAAGAAAGAATCCACTTGAGAGAGTCCTGTGTGTTCAGGGACTTTTAGGAAGCATGGCAGGGTGCTGACATGGCTTACAGGAGGTGGAGGGTAGAAGGAAGACCTGGGCCAGACAATGAAAGGACTGGCAGTTATGCTGAAGATCTTGATCTAGTACTTCTTATCCATATTAGTGTGCTAATAACATGATTCATTCAGATCTTTTTGATTCTGACATATCTGGTGCAACTTTTAGAATTTAAAATTTAAAATTTAAAATTCCTCTCATGTAGTTTTTTATTCTGAATCATTGACAATCCATGGTACTCCAGGTTGGTCCAAAATCAATGAATATCTAATTTCCAGTAATGCTCAGATCATGTGGGTTGGAAAATACGCCTGAATGTCACCACTGATATTTTCACTTATGTATGGATCAGTTTACTTAAATATGTGGACAGAGTTTTGTCATATAATCATGGAATAACAATATGGTTTTGGAACATGGTACTGTGCCATATAAATTGTCTTTTCTCTGAGACTTAAATACTATAATGATCTATACCAAGACCATTTTGCTTTATTGACAGGATTTACAAATATATGTGATAACATTAATATTTATTAAGCATGTTAGGCTAACCAAACTTTGTCAACATCTTAAAGCTAATCTCCCAAGGTGTTGCTTGAGAATATCTGAATATTTGGTACCTTATCTAACTTATTCCTATTCATAGATGGAATGAGGAAGTCTTCACCTTTAATATGTATCTACTATGAATAAAGAGTACATTTATTTATATATAGTCTCTGAAGATTGTCTACTTATGCATTTGCCTTAAGATAACACATGATTCACTGTTTCACGAATCTTATGATAGAATGAATTATTCAATTTGCACAGGTTGGTTTTCTTGGGCTCTGAGTATATTCCTGGGAAAATAACTCTGGCATTAGTCATGGCTGATCCACTGAGTTAGGATAGGGGAAATGAGGAAATTGAATGTTAAGAAGGGACTCCAGGGTGCCTGGGAGAGAATATAAGCTAAGAGAAGACAATTTTGAAGAAGGAACTGCATGAAACAGAGGGTTGGTGGGGAAGAGGCATTCCAGGGATAGAGTTATTGAAGTTACTTGAACTTTTTCCAACCCAACTATTTCTCTTCTTAGGAGGAGAAAGTCTATGAGCATGTAAAACCAAATGATCTACAACAGAGCCTGATATTATCATGGGCCACCTGTAGAAGAGCCCAATATAAGGAAGAGAAAATAATTTTATTTCTTATTAATTGGTAGAGTGATGGCCAGGTCTTAAGCAGAGTAGTGGGCTAGCATCAGTGGTGTGGGTAGCCGCCTGAACATTGGGCAAGATTTCTGCCCGTTTATGTGCCTAGGAAAGGAGTAGATTGGATTGAGTGGTTCTGGAAACTTGTGACAAAGATGATGTGTTCAGACACTGGAGTGTGGCCCGGAAGGGAGGGTCACAGGAGTAGCAAAGGGGGACACCAGGTGTTTGTGAATGTCTACAGCAACCAATGATGATAAAGCTGCAAATTGAATTGGCTTGATTTGTGACTGAGGTGTTAGAAACCGATCCTACTGGGGACTCTAAAATAACTGAGAACTGGTAGGAGAGGTATATTCAAGCTATGAAAACTGGTATATTGATGTTATGCATATTGATGTTATTTCATTTGTAACCATGTCATACTAACTTGACCTGTATCTTCACAGATGTCAATTGTAGTTTTTAGTTGATGGCTAGGCCAGAAATAAACCAAACTGGATAAATCAGACAAAGTTTATTTGTGGAAAGAAGTGCTTTCCAACCATCTTTGCTTCATAGAATGCATAGAAGATGATGTATTTCTGTCGTATCCAGGAGTAAAACAGGAGTTTGGAAAGGACATCTCTATGTGGCTTTGTAAAAAATTGTCTTCTTTATGTTGTGTAATTATAATAGTAGAAATAAACATAAAATATTAGAAAAGAGAAAAATTGCATGCATGTAAAACTTCCAATCAAAATTTTAATAAATTTGACTTGCTTTAATGAACTCATAACTTCAGATCAAAAAATTTTAATGATAATCTTTTCAATACTTGATAGTTACCATAGATAAGAAGCTTTGTTTTAAAATTATTTTTTCAGCAGTTCAAATTTTTGAAAGTTAAAATGAATATTTAAATAATTCTACGCTCTTATTTTTGTTTTAATGTCAATGTAATGCTAAAATTTCTTGTGGTAGATTCAAATGCATTTCAATTCCTATTGCATATTTCCATATCAAAGATTTCAAAACAACAGTTAAGATCTAACTGCAGAGTGCACATATGTTTTTACTCTTTAGTCAGCTTGAAACCCCCCAGATGACCACAAAGTCAATGAACAGACAGAAGTATCGGATACATGGAAAGACAAATTAGGATTCAGCTTTAGAGCGGCATTATTCAGCAGTTCCCCGATCCCACCACTATAAAGTGATCTTTGAGCTGTGTTCCTTTACTTCTTGAGTGTAAGAAGTAAAGTACTCTTCCATCAGCTCCACAGGCCTCTTGAGCAAGGCAGGTGTCAATCTGATCTGTTCCAGGCTGCTAAAGCAGATATCCAGGTAATAGACTACCTCCCTGGGAAGATTCATGATGACACAGAGAAGTACAGCATATGTCACTTCTTGTGCACCTCATCTGTGGGTACCTGAGGGTGAGTTTAACCCTAATCTCTGAAGTTTCTCTGAGAAGTCCTGAAAAATGCTTATTGAGGTCAATACCATCCAATGGGGAACTCTAGCTCCAAGGCCTGAGTGGATCACCA
The DNA here is from genome assembly GCF_000956105.1 of Propithecus coquereli. NCBI lineage: Eukaryota > Metazoa > Chordata > Mammalia > Primates > Indriidae > Propithecus > Propithecus coquereli. The sequence continues at coordinate 2,074,517 of NW_012153507.1, forward strand.
TTTTTGCATATACTTCTAAGCCACTGAATGCATATCGATGTGCTACAGTTCACCAGTTGGGAAATTCTGATCTAAATCTTACAGAGGAGAGTAACACAGCAGAAGTACAGAAACTGCATAAAAAATGTTGAAAGCTAGCAGAGGTTAGTTCATGAAGTTTGAGGAAAGAAGCCATCTCCATAACATAAAAGTGCAAGGTGAAGCAGCAAATGCCGATGGAGAAGCTGCAGCAAGTTATCCAGAAGATCTAGCTAAGATCATTGGTGGAGGTGGCTACACTAAATCACAGATTTTACATTTTAGACAAAATGGTCTCATATTGGAAGAAGATGCCATGTAGGAATTTTATAGCTAGAGAGGAGAAGTCAATGCCTGGCTTTAAAGCTTCAAAGGACAGGCTGACTCTCTTTTTGGGGGCTAATGTGGCTGGTGACTTTAAGTTCAAGCCAATGCTGATTTACCATTCTGGAAATCCTAGGGCCCTCCAGAATTAGGCCAAATGTACTCTGCCTGTGCTCTATAAATGGAACGACAAAGTCTGTATGACAGCACAACCATTTACACTATGATTTACTGAATATTTTTTAAATTAACCATTTGGAATCCCATACTGAATATTTTTTTTTTGAGCCCAATCAAAACTTCCTCACTTTAATTCCATTCTCCTGGAACAAGTCTCTCAATGCCCCACTTGGTTTTTCCTTTATTAATTGTAACATTGTATTTGTCATAGAAAAGCGAAGCACAATTTA
>NW_012153507.1:2075583-2078090 GCF_000956105.1 Propithecus coquereli
CTGCTTAACACAACGTCCATTCTGCAGCCTATGGATCGAGGAGCGATTTCAACTTTTAGGTGTTCTTATTTAAGAAATACATTTTATAAGGTGTGTCTGCTGTAGATGGTGATTTCTTGGTTGGATCTGGGCACTGAGTTGAAAACCTTCTGGAAAGGATTCACCACACTAGGTGCCATCAAGAATATTCATGATTCATGAGAAGAGGTCAATATATCAACATGAACGGGAGTTTGGAAGAAGTTGATTCCAACCCTCATGGATGACTTTGAGGGGTTTAAGATTTCATTAGAAAAAGTAACTGCAGATGTGGTGGAAAAAGGAAGATAACTAGAATGAGAAGTGGAGCCTGAAGAATTGACTGAATTGCTGCAATCTTATGATAAAACTTGAATGGATGAGGAGTTGCTTCTTATTGGTGAGCAAAGAAAGTGGCTTCTTGAGATGCAGACTACTTCTCATAAGGATGCTGTGAATATTGTTGAAATGACATCATAGGATTTAGAATATTCCATAAACTTGGTTGATGAAACTGTGGTAGGGTTTGAGTGGATTGACTCCAGTTTTGAAAGAAGTTCTATTGTAGGTAAAATGTTGTGAAACAGCCCTGCATGGGCTACAGAGAAATTGTTTGTGAAAGGAACATTCAATCTATTGGCAAACTTTATTGCTGTGTAAAAATTAGATATTGCCAGAGCCACCCTAACCTTCAGCAACCACCACCTGATCAGTCAGCAACCATTAACATTGAGTCGAGACCCTCCATCAGCAAATGGATTACTACTTGCTGAAGGCTCAAGTAATCGTTAACAATTTTAGCAATAGGTAATTTTTAATTAAGATATGTACATTGTTTTTCAGACATAACACCATTACAAACTTAATAGACTATGGTATAGTATAGACATACTTTTTATACATACTAGGGAACCAAAAAAAATTGCGTGACTCACTTTATTGTGGTAGCTACTTTATTGTAATGGTCTGGACTCAATATCATAATATCTTTGAGGTATGCCTGTATAATCATCGTTACAAAGATAGCACATAAACTCTCAAATATGAAACAATCACTAGAATCCTGTAAATGTTCAAAGTCAAATGAAAATATAGAAAAATATAGGTTAGGCTAAGAAGTACTCATTGGCAAGTCTCAGAGAAGGCTTGGGTTTTGAATGGGAAAGAGACTTAATGAGTGTATTAGGTGCTTTATTACTTGTATTTATTCTACCCTTGAAAGTAGATATTATAGCATATTATTTAACTTTTACAGATGATAAGCTTAAGTTCAGAGAAGTTAGGTAACTTAATAATGGTGGTTGATATTTATTAATACTTTCTATATGCTAGAAACTGTGTCAAGGGCTGTCTTTGTGTCTACACACACACACAAAGTATCTATATATGTATTTATGTTTCTATCATCATCATCAACAACCATATATTAAAGATAAAGAAATGGAGAATTAGGGAGGTTAAATATTAATAACTTAGCCAGGGTGACAGATATGATAAGTAGTAGCCCTGGGTTTTGAGTCTGGAGAGATTGAGTCATGAACCAAGGGACTCAATCTGTACACTGAACTGTCCTTTTGAGTGATTTACTCAAGGTTGCACAGCCAATAAGTGATGGAGCTGGAGTTCCTATCCCTGACTTGTCAGACTGCCAAACCTATGATCATTTGCTCTGTATCATTGTTTCTGGTAAAATTTAGATAGGAATTAAATAAGAAGTAGAGCATTTAAATTAAACCGTTAGGGTCATAATGATTAAACTAATGTTCCCAAAGCAAATGATCCTCAAAAGAGGGCATACAGATGAAAAGGCAGTTATATATCTTGTTAAGTGGTTTGGCTATTATTATCTTCCATTTCCCATTTTGATAAGTAAAATTTTCCTTCCTTTATATTCCTTCCCATATATTTGTCTTAGACCTGCCATGATTCTAGACAATTCTTGCTCTAGTTTTTACCAGAGTTTGCCACTGTTTCTCCTAATGCTGTGTTTCTTCTAATCAGACTTCCTTGTTTACAATCCTTTAACCTCAGGTTCTTTATATTATATTAATAAATTCTTGGGGGTCCACTAGCTAATCCAATAAATCAGCATATGACAAAAGATTCATGAAAAATCTGCCTGCTAGAAGATACATGTTTTCTCCATGGTCTTTTTGATTATCATCTATCCAAGGCAAATTATTCTAATGGTGAGAATTTCAAATACGGTAGGAGAGAATAATCCTATTTCATAATGTCTCCCTTGGTAAAATCATCAGGCCAATCACATCATATTTCACAAGGTTATTCTTGGTTCCCTGTATGGATTTTTAATAATAAAGCTGACTATTAAAAGTAAGCTTGCTTTGCTTCCACCCAAGTCAAGAACTAAAATTAGCTAAAGTTTAGAGTTTTAGGAAATGAGAGGATCTATGGTTAAAAGGTAACTTTTCTCTTAATGCTATTTTCTCAGGAAATACAGTTCAATACACCTAAATTATTCCATATTT
>NW_012153507.1:2078140-2079280 GCF_000956105.1 Propithecus coquereli
GAGTCTTTTCCATTGCTGTGAGGTTAATAGCATTTTCAGATTCTAATCTAGTCTCTGGAAAATTGTCTTTTAGAAAAATTAATCAATAATACTCATTTTTACATCAGTATGTCAAACAAGGCAGAGTCTACCACATCAGGCATTTCTGCCACTAACTGTACTATCAGTAGATATTCCTACATGACTAAAGTCAATAAACTCACCATGCTTGCAGCGTTGCCATTTGTTCATCCTTTTAATTCACTCATGTATTAAACCTAGCCTGGAAGACTCACTGGGCAAAGACATTAAATTCCCCTGAAGGAAATATTTTCAGGATGAAATCTTAAATACATTTTTGTGTCTGTATCCTGACTTTTTCTCCTTAGGGATAATGGACAAATGCTCTCTGAAGATAATTTATGTGTACTGCCACAAAATAAATAACCAATTAATGTATTAATTTCCAAAGTGATCTGGAGGTCACATCAAAGCAGATCTATTTAAATAAGGTATGTGGAGGAGATGTTTTGGGGATTGAATTAGATAATCATATAAAAGCATAAAGTTTAATGCCAGAAACATAATACATAGTAGATTTTAGTAATAATGAGCATTAGTAATTATTGTTACTTATAATATATCAAAGAACAATTAAAATTATAATTGGGACTCTAGATGGGACAATATTAAGCATAGCTATTTCCATAATTGGTCCCACCAGGGTGATACGTATATAGAAGAGAACCATAACATTTTAATAATCATAGTTTAGATATGAAAGGACTATCAAAGTCTTTAATACATTGTTTTTTTGCTGGGGTTTCTCAGAGCCTTCTTAGAGATTGCTATTAGAGGTGGAGGGTGGAGAGGCTAGAGGGAATGGGACCAGCCTGCCAGAGAACTACCCTTCTCTTTGTACTTCAGCCATAGTAGCTCTACTTTCACCTATATTATATAAGATTTGATTTGAACAAAGAATTTCCGGATGAAAAGATGTGAAACTCATTGATACAATAGAATTCCTATTGTTTTAAGATCAGACAGTTGCTTGAAGCCATCATAAATACAGAAACTGTCCTATTCTGAAGAGTTTGGAGTTAGAGTAAGGCTTGAAACTGATTCTATGAATGTCCTAGTATTGCTCTAGTGTTATGCTAT
>NW_012153507.1:2081060-2082778 GCF_000956105.1 Propithecus coquereli
TAAACTGGTTCAGCAAAGTGGTCATTTCTATGGGAGAGAGAAGCAATGAAGGGGCCCAGGGTGAGGGGTCCAACTATATTGGTAACGTTTTATTTTAATCTGGTGGCACATAAACATATGCTCATTGCAGTATTCTTTATGCATTTTTGCACATCCTATTTTTGCATATGAATATAGTACTATACCCTTGAACAGAATCTTCTCATCATAGAATATCCTGTGTTAAATGTTTTAAGTGAGATTTAGAGACTTAGCAGATTTGGGGAAATATAGAAGGTTTTTTTTTTTTAATTTTTACCTATAGGAATTCCATTTGGGACATATGTTTCAATATTATGTTGAAATAGTCTAATCAATATTTTCCCTAAATATTTCCTAAATTCTCAAAATTTATTTGAAAGCATTTGTATGAAGATCTTTTGACAGTATTTTTATAAATAGCTTTAGAAGTACTGAAAATTTTTTTTCTGGGGGCCTGATATTACTAAAAGCATGATGAAAATTGAAGTTTAGTACATGTATATCTTTTCCTTCTTCTTCCCTGCATAAAATATAACTATGGCAATGGAAGGGCTAATTTAATGCATAGATTTTTAGTAATGGTAAGATATTAAAGATAACAGAAGAACAAAAGGAAGGGAAACTGGGTCTGAAGGGTAAGGAACACTTCAGGAAGAAAGCAAAACCTGAATTAGGCTTTGAAGAATGAATAGAATTTTGCAAAAAGGCCATGGAGTATGGGGTCAAAAGCATTCTAGACAAGGGAGGATTTAATGTGAAGACCCAGAGATATGAAACGAAGAATCCTGTGGTTAGAGAACTTGTGTTAATTAGAAACTGTGGGGTTGTAAAACTCAAGTAGGAAACATTATTAAGAGAAACCACCCAAAGGATGGACATATTTGAAACTCGGACTCAGAGGGGGAGAGGGGGCAAGGGCAACATACGTAACCTAAACATCTGTACCTCTATAATATGCTGAAATAAAAAAAAAAAAAAAGAGGAAGCTAGAGATCAGAAAATGAAGCTTATTCCCTCCGAGAAATCTGGACTTTATGTCTTAGTGATGGGAATTCTGAAGATTTTCTAGTGACAGGGTCAGGTTTCTGTGAAGTTAAGTTAGATTTGTGGGATAAGGTGATATAGGGAAGAGAGGAGAATATTGAATGTCTAGGGCGGAGTTAATGAGGTCTTAGGATCAGGCAGGGCAGAGAGTTGAAGAGGGAGAACTGAGGGTAGAGACTTAGGTGGCAAGAGGGGAATGGATGTGGGAGCAAGAGATGAGGGAAAGTGACACAGAGGAGAAGGAATGGGCTAAGGAAGTCAAATATCCTGAGAACTAATTACCAGCTCATACACAAATATTGGCAAGTAATGTTTTTTAATAGAATTTTGTTGTACAAAATAGAAAATGGTAAATCTCAATCCCATTAAATGTATAGATATTAGTTTTTAAATATATATCAGGTGGTGGAGGTGGAGGTGGAGCTCCCAAACACATAAGCGTAAATGGATAATTTTCAAAAAGAAACCTTTTAGTAAGGAAAATCACAGATGGTTTGCTGTTTGCCTGATTCAGAATGACAAGTGTTAACTGAAACTAGGTATTTATATTTGCCTAATGCCTCATGACACTTTCTTGGTCTACTTAATATATTATAGGTCAGATAACACAAGATATGATGAGATAATTTTTTGGCCATGCTCTAACTTCCTGT
>NW_012153507.1:2082828-2083972 GCF_000956105.1 Propithecus coquereli
ATAAAGGGTAAAGTTGTACAAAAGCTTGGGGGCTGGAATAAGCATGATACTTGAAAATTTAGGTTGCAATAGCCAAGTGTAAGATGAAGATGAGTAAAGAAAGATGAAGCTGGAATACTAAATAGAGGCTAGATTTTGAAAGGGTTTTTAACTCTGGAATTTGGATATCATTGCAAAGTCAATGGGGAACCACTGAAAGGTTTGAAGCATGAGATAGAGCTGATTGATCATTTTTAAACTTTGTAATAATTCAAGGATGTTAGGAAAGGATTGAGAGAGGTGAGAGTGAAGGCAGGGACTTCTAGTTTTTGACCTTATTCACTGCTATAGAAATGTATAAATCCAAAAGTGATGGAAATGCCTACTTATCAATGGATCACCGATTAATGGTTTTAGGCAATGGCAATATTTTTTTCCTGTCTTTGAATGGAGGGTTACCACTGAGCTCTCCCTTGGTAAACTGGCCTTATGGTCTACTTTTATTTTCTGATTTTAGGAACTTAATATCAGTCTATCTAAGGATAAAATATTAATATATTACAATGAGGGCAATTACACACACACACGCACACACGCACACACACATACATGCACACACAAACACCACTCCCCCTGTGATTTTTTGTATAATGAATATAGGAATTTATGAGTGAGGCAAGTGCTTTAGAACAGTTTGATCAATATGATTTTCTGGTTTGTTACTCAGGATAACCCAGAGAGAAGGGCAGTTTTGAAGGATGGTGGGTTAAAGGCTGGAAAAGATTCAGCCTGGACCACTTGTGGGTTGGAAGGTCAATGGGAACCCAACTTTCTTTCAGGGTCGTCTGATGATCCCAAGCTCAGGACTGAATACAGGTTTCATACAGTACACTAGGGTTGCTGTGTATGAAGGCTGGGCTAGACCCCTGGTGCTGTTCAAGACTCCTCATAGTAGTCTGGTCTAGTTCTGTACTCAGGGAGGGGCTGGAAACTGGTCACAGTTCTAGAGGATAAGATTGAGTATTTATTGGGATGGTCTTCTATGCCAGTTGTCGTTGATACAGGCTGTATTGGTAGCTGGTGGATTTCAAAAATGATTTAAATAATTTGTATTGCTTCTAAGAACAGTTGTGTGTTTTATTTTCTCAATCACAGATATAATATT
>NW_012153507.1:2098417-2099999 GCF_000956105.1 Propithecus coquereli
TGAAAGTCAGTCATGATAGCGCATAAAGCAAACCCTTACAATTATACTTGAGTTCTCCATTTCCCCTTTTTCTGATTTTTTTTAATGTTTGTTTTCTTAACCTGATTATGATTTCTTTTGTTGCAAACTATCTCGAATCCTTATTTAAAACAGGCAGGCAATAAATAAATAGAATGTAAATGGAATTCCTGCGTAATAATTGTCCAAAAACTGCTGAAATAGACATTATGGATGTATAATAGATATGGTTTGAATACTTAAAATATTTTATTGCATACTGTGGCAATTAAGTGCTAGACTTCTCTGATGGTCAGTGGGTGGGTTTGGGGAGAAGTTGACCCATATCTCTATTTTCCAGAAAAATAAGAAAAGGAAAAAATTAAATCCATGATATTTCATTGACACTATGGAAAATGTATTCAAAGTAGGTTAAAATTTTATCTTAAAAAGTTATGTAATATTTTTAGAATAGCAACTGTCCCCCATTAGGACAGAATCCACTTGGCATTTCCCATCCCAGTGGTCCAATCCTGCTAATGGTAAGCGTATGCTTGCTGACCTCCTCTACTCTTTTCTGCCTAGTATTTAGTAGTTGTCTAACACAAATCTTCTATGTTCTTATTTAAGCCAACTCCTTGTGATGTTGGCCTCTGAGGACATGTAGAACAATTATTTAATTTCCATGTGGTATTCTTCATAAAAATGAAGACAATTGTTAAAATCAGCTCCTCTTTCCCTGTCCCATTCTCTTTCAGAATAAATTTAAATGAGAGATAATAAATCCTTTCACTTAACTATAGGAAAATGAGCACCAAACAAAAAATGGTGGGGATTGCTTGACCTTGAGAAGTCCCTAAGTTTATTTTCCTATATCTAATCAATTTTGGACATGAAAGAATGTCACCTCTTATTTTTTAAAGAAATTAAAGAAAGAACATTTTTTAATTGGGTAGTAATCAGTTGTTTAAAAACTCTTGCAATAGAGCTTTCTCCCCCACAAATCTACTCTATCTTTATGCTTCAACTTGAGCATTTATCCTCAGAGGAAGGAAAATTTACATAACTGAATGCACCTGACAACTCTTATTAAGCTTCTTTTAATTTTTCTTTGTTTAATGTTAAAAAGGCCGGTCCTTTAAACTTTTCCCACAGATACTGTTTTTCAATCAATTAACCATATTTGTAGCTTGTCTATGAATCATTTCTAAATTGTTCACTATAGTGAACTGAAATCATAGAAAGTACGATCTCTAATCATAAGTTCAAACTATATATCAATAGCAGAATAACAGAAAAATCTCTAAACATATGGCAATTAAATAAGACATTTCTAAATAATACATGGATCAATGAGGAAGTTTCAAAGGAAATAAAAAGACACTTTGAATGAAATCTTTTTAAAAAATCAAAATCAAAAGCATCGCTGAGAGGGATTTATAGCACTAAATGTTATATGATCTTTTACAAGGAGAAAAGGATTCAAATTAGTAATCTCCGTTTCTACCTTGAGAAACTAGAAAAAGAGCAAAACAAAGCAAACAAAAGGAAAGGGTAATAAAAATCAGAGAAGAAATTGAAAACA
>NW_012153507.1:2101154-2103589 GCF_000956105.1 Propithecus coquereli
GTTTACAGATGTAATTAAAGTCCCAATTCAATTAACCTTGACTTATGTGAGATATGTAGATTATCTGAATAAGCCTAATCTAACCAGGAGAGACTTTTAAAAGTCATTTTCTCTGACTGATAGCCAAAGAAGGAAATCAAAGATGTTGGAAGTATGAGGGGGACTTAGGGCATGAGATGTGATCTTGCTGGCCACCAGGAAGAAAGCAAACAGTCATGTTTATAAACTGCCAATGAAGAAGAAAGATGGCCTCTAGAATCTGGGAGAGAATCCAAGCCAAATACCAGCAAGAAAGTGAGAACATCAGTCCTACAGCTGCAAGGAAATTCTGCAATATTCAGTGAGCTTGGAAGAGGACCCTCAAAATGAGAACCACAGCACCAGCCAACACCTGGACTTCAAGTGTGTGAGATATGACCAGAGGATACAGTTTCACCGTGCCCAGACTCTTGACCCATGGAAACTGTCAGATGTTACTCAGAAAGCATCAGAACGTGAAAGAACTTGAAGAACATCAGGACAGCTCCTGCTTTCAGAAGAAGGAGCTGAAACCCAGAGAGAAAGATGTGCTGACCCTAGGACACATCCTGCCCCCTGCCCTGCTCCTCCTCCTACCCACAAGGCTGCTCTTTCCAGGCCTTCAGCTACTCTTTCCAGAATCTCACAACAAAAAATACAAACAAACCACTGGTCCAAAAATGACCCCCAAAACGTACCCAAAGGTACAAACCAGAACCAACGTCAACATTCTACCTAGGATTGTCCTCGGATTTAGGACACACCAGGCATATCCCAACCTGTTTCAGTTTCGGAGCTCTCCTCTAGGTCCTCAGTGCTTCCAAGCAGAGATTATAAGTGAAATACTAAACCATCAGGAAAAATTTAGAAAAAAAATTTCAATACTGGGTACACAGAGGCCAAGAAATACCCTACGACATGTATGTATTAATACAACTACTAATAAAATGGGCACAAAATTGAAGTTACTGATGAAACCATTAGAGAAAATCTTGCCTCGCTTGGCAACCGAGCAGCAACATCTCACAGTTATAAATCAAAATACACAGAAGAACCAGGAAGGCTTTTGCTCTAAGGTAAGTCAAGGGGCTGTCAAGTAAACGGATAATTGTGGAAACAAAATCCTGTGGAAGACATTTAAAAATTTTCTTGAGAAGACATTAAAAAAAATAGGGCAGTCAATTCTCAGAGTGAATAGATTATAATAATCAAACAGATGGCAGGAAGTAAAATAATATCAGCCTCTGTTTTTGCACTCTTAATTTGTGCCAGACCACATACTAAATTTTTAGTATATATTATCTCATTTGAACCTACCAGTCATAAGCATTTGACAATATTATCCCCATTTTAAAGAGAAAAATGGGAGGTGAGGGGCAAGATGGCCGACTAGAGACAATGGTCACCAGATTGTCCCAAAAAGAAGAGAAATTTTTAGGTGAGAAAGCAGAGTCCAGGAGAAATACTGAGGGAAAGGTGCCAGAACCTACCCTTACTTGAAAAAATCAGGTAACTTACAAATGAAAATCGATCAGACTAACTGCAGACTTCTCAGCTGAGACTTTACAAGCCAGAAGAGATGAGGTTCCCATTCTCAGTCTTCTTAACCGGAATAATAGCCAGCCTAGAATTTTGTATCCTGAAAAACTAAGTTTCTTATATGAGGGAGAAGTAGAGACCTTCTCGTAAGAGAAAACACTGAGGGAATTTGTCAAGACCAGACCTGCCCTTCAACAAGTCCTCAGAACTTCATTATACATGGATCAAAACAATAGACACCCACCAATGTAAAATCACCCAAAAGATAAATATCCAAGCCCAGATACCACAATGGCTCAAGAAGTAAAACAGAGCAATAAAGTTCTACTCAACAGGATGAACAGAAATCCATCCCACATATTAATTCTTTCAATAAATGTGAATGGCTTCAACTCCCACTTAAGAGACATAGGCTGGCTAATTGGTTAAAAAAATAAGCCAAGTATCTGCTGTCTCTAGGAAACATATCTAACTCACAAGGATTCATTCAGACTCAAGGTGAAGAGATGGAAAACAATATTCTATGCAGATGGAAACCAAAGGAAAGCTGGTATAGCCATTCTCTTATCACATAACATAGACTTCAAATCAACAAAAGTAAAGAAAGACAAAGATGGTCATTATATAATGGTAAAGGAACAATTCATCAAGAAGACATAACAATTCTAAATATTTATGCACCTAACGCAGGAGTGCCCAGATTCATAAAGCAAATTTACTTGATCTAAAGAAGTGATAAACAGCAGCACTGTAATAGCCAGGGTCTTCAACAGCCCTTGACTGAACAGGAAGATCCTCCAAACAGAAAATAAACAAATAAATGATGGACTTAGAACCTTAGAACAAATGGGCCTAACAGACATCTATAGATCATTCTA
>NW_012153507.1:2104039-2105850 GCF_000956105.1 Propithecus coquereli
AAAAGGTAACATTGACAGGCCTTTTGCTAGATTAACCAGAAGCAGAAAAGAAAGGACCCTAATAAGCTCAATAAGAAATGAAAAAGGAGAAATCACAACTGATACCATGGAAATATAAAATATCATCTCTGAATACTATAAAAATTTCTATGCACATAAACTTGAAATGTGGAGGAAATAGACAAATTCCTGGAAGCACATAGCCTCACTAGGCTCAATCAGGAAGAAATAGAATCCCTGAATGAGCCAATATCAAGTATCAAAATTGAATCAGTAATAAAAAACCTTCCTTAAAAAAAAAGTCCAAGACCAGATGGTTTCACACTTGAGTTCTACCGGACCTTCAAAGAAGAACTGGTACCTATACTGCAGAAATTATTCCATAACATTGAGAAGGAAGGAATCCTCCCCAATTTGTTTTATGAAGTCAATATCACCTTGATACCAAAGCCAGGAAAGGACACAACAACAACAACAAAAGAAAATTACAGACCAACATCCCTTATGAATGTACATGCAAAAATTCCAATATAATCCTAGCAAACCAAATTCAGCTGCACATCAAAAAATAATCGAAAATAAATTTTGAGAGCACTTGTAACTTTACACAGCTTTTTTGATAAATTGCCCTCCCCTAGAGGGACCTACACGCCGAGGGCAATCTTGGTATCATGTTTATCAGGAATTAACATTGGCCTCATGGACTGAGTTGGGAAGTATTTTTTACTTTTGTATTTTTTGGAACAATCTGTGAAGAATTAGTATTAATTTTTCTTTAGATGTATGGTAGAATTCATAGTAAAGCCATTTGAGCCTGGGATTTCTTTTTGGGTAGTTTTTGATTACTAATTCAGTCTCTTTATTTGTTATACATCTATTCAGATTGTCTGTGTCTTCTTGAGTCAACTTTAGTAGTTGCGTGTGTTTTAGAATTTGAACATTTCTCCTAAATTGTCTAATTTATTACAATACTATATTCATAGTATTCATTTATAATAATTTTTTATCTCTATGAGATTGATATTAATGTTGCCTCTTTAATTTCTAATTCTAGTAACTCGAGTCTTCTCTCTCTCTCCCTTTTTGGTCAGTGTTATTAAAGTTTCGTCAATTTCCTTAATCTTTTCCAAGAATCAACTGCTGGTTTTTACCATTTTTCTATTGTTTTTCTATTCTCTATTTTGTTAATTTCCATTCTGTATTCATTATTTCCTATATTCTGCTTCCTTTAGGTATATTTTACTCTTCTATTGTTTCTATGTGGAAGGTTAGATTACTGATTTGAGATTTTCTTTAAAAAATACAAGCAAACACTGAGGGAATTTGTAAAGAGCAGACCTGCCCTGCAGGAAATACTCAGAACTTCATTATACATGGATCAACACAATAGTCACACACCAGAGCACAACCAGCCAAAATCTAAAGCTCAGAGCCTATATAAAACAATAGTATAAGAGGTAAAACAAAGCAATCATGCACTATCCAACAGGATGAACAGAACAGCATCCCACATAGCAATTCTATCAATCAGTGTGAATAGTTTGAATTCCCCACTCAAGAGACATAGGCTGGCTGAATGAGCAAAAAAATACAAGCCAAGTATCTGCTGTCTTCAAGAAACACATATAACCCCCAAGGACTCATACAGACTCAACGTAAAGGATTTGGAAAAAATATTCCATGCAAATGGAAACCAAAAGAAAGCAAGCGTAGCCATTCTCATATCAATTAAAATTGACTTTAAATCAACAATAATAAAGAAAGACAAAGATGGTCATTATATAATAGTAAAGGGAGCAATTGAACAAGAA
>NW_012153507.1:2107072-2132050 GCF_000956105.1 Propithecus coquereli
AAAACACAACCTACAGAATGGGAGAAAATATTCACAAGCTATACAACTGATGAAAGACTGATAACTGCAATCTACAAAGAACTCAAGCAAAATCAGTAAGAAAAAATCAAACACCTCCATAAAAAAGTGGGCAAAAGACATAAACAGAAGCTTCTCAAAAGATGATAGACAAATGGCTAATAAACATACAAAAAAATGCTCAATGTCACTAATTGTCAGGGAAATGCAAATTAAAACCATAATGAGATACCACTTTTCCCCAGTGAGAATGGCTTTTATTAAAACGTCCAAAAACAATAGATACTGGCATGGATACAGAGAGAAAAGAATGCCTATACACTGTTGGTTGGATTGCAAATTAGTACAACTTCTATGGAAAACAGTATGGAGATTCCTCAAAGACCTAAAAGTAGATCTACCATTTGATCCAGCAATCCCACTACTGGGTATTTACCCACGGGAAAAGAAGTCATTCTGTCAAAAAGACCCCTGCACCTGAATGTTTATTGCAGCACAATTTGCAATTGCAAAGATGTGGAATCAACCCAAGTGCCCATCAATTCATGAGTGGATTAACACAATGCCATATATGTATACCATGAAATACTATTCAGCCAAGGAGGATGACTTAATGCATTTTGCAAATATTTGGATGGCACTGAAGATCATTATCCTAAGTGAAGTACTGTAAGAATGTAAAAACAAACACCATATGTACTTACTGTTAAACAGGAACTAAGCGATAGACACACATGTGCATAGAGGGAAGTAAAACTCAGTGGAAAACAAGCAGGGGGCAGGGAGGATAAGGGGATGAGCAAAAACCTACCTCATGGGCACAATGAACATTATTCAGGTGACTGGCACACTTTTAACCCTGACTCAAACTTTACAATAGTGATCCATGTAACCAGAAACATTTGTACCCCCGTGATACTTTGAAAAAAAAAGTTAAACCACTTGACTATAACACTTGAGTATACCAGAATTTAGCAAAACTCAACAGAGCCTCAGGAGTCCTAAAAATACTTATTGAGCACCTAATATATGCACGCACTCTGCTTGACTGCTATCCTGGAATGTTTCTTTAGCCAGTATTGAGATCAAGGAAACAGATTCTTATTTTCTTCTTCTACTGTATTTTTTCCACCTATCTATTTGTAAATGATACTTAAAATAAAAACGCTATTTCTGACAACCTAAAACAATAAGCAATTACAGCTATGAATTTCCCTGTAACCACTGTTTTAGCTGTATTCCATCACTTTGGTATGGTGTGTCTTGATTTTCATTCATCTCAAAATATTTTCTAATTTCCCTTTTTAATTCTTCTTTCACCCATTGGTTATTGAAGAGAGGGTTGTTTAATTTTTACATATTTGTGAGTTTCCCAAATTTCTTTCTGTTACTGATTTTGTTCCATTGTGGTAGAAGACTATATTTTGTATGATTTCTATCCTTTTAAATTTATTGAGGTTCATTTTATGGCATAGTATATCTGTCCTGAAGAATGTTCCAGGTGTACTTGAGAGCAATGGATATTCTGCTGTATTAATTTCCTTTGGCTTCTGTAACAAATTATTCTGTAATAAATTTTGTCCCTTTACAACAGAAATTTATTCTCTACAGTTCTGGAGGCAAGAAGTCTGAAATCAGTTTCATTGGACTGAAATCACAGTATTGGCAGATTCATACTTCTGTGGAGGCTCTAGGTGAGAATCTGTTCCTTGACTCTTCCAGCTGCTGGTGGCTGTCAGCATTCCTTGGCTTGTGGCTGCGCCATCCCAGTCTCTGCCATTGTAACTGCATTCATACTGGGAAATTTCTATTGTTCCATCTTCTACTTTGTTGAATATTTTCTTTGTTCTTTACCTTCTGTTGTTGAACCCATCCACTGAGCTTTTCTTTTCCTTCAGTTATTGTATTTTTCAGTCCAAAAATTCCTATTTGGTTCTTCTTTATATCTTCTATTTCTTTGCTAAAGCTATCTAATTTTTCATTTGTTTAAAGCATATTTTAATAGCTTGTTGAAGCATTTTTATCAGGGCTGCCTGATAATCTAATATTTCTGTCAACTCAGTGTTAACATCTATTGATTGTCTTTTTTCATTGAGTTTGACATCTTCCTAGTTCTTGCAGCCACAGTTTTTGCTATGGTGTTTGGCTACAGTTGGGTGGTTGTTATCTGAACATTTTGTCTTGCTAGCATACCTCTTTTTTGATCCTTTTCCTAGAGATAGCAGGCTTTTGTTGGGGTTTCTGTCTGTGTCTGTTTGTGTTTTTATATTTCCAGCTTCTTTACCTTCAAGTCTGGTATGTAAAAAAACAAAAAGAAAACCCAGAGAACTCAATACCATGTTGTTCCTCTGGTCCCAAAGTCCCTAGGAGTCTTCCATCTTTGCCTTTCAGTCTTATGTTTTTAACGTGTATATAATGTCCAGGGTTTTCAACTGTATATAATAGATATATCTACTGCATTTTACCACAAATGAAAGTCATATATACCTATTCAAAACTCGAATTACTTACTTTTTAAACTCTTTATTATATAATTGAAATTTTCAAACATATACACAAATAAGGAGACAGCAGTATAATGAACTCTACGCTCCAACAACGATCAATACTCATTCCTCTCTGTTTCATTTTTTTCTTCCAAGACACTTTTTGGGGAAGGTTAGAATAATATAAATAACATTTTATTCAATTCTAATTTGTTTTTTATAATAGTCTTTGACCTTTCATTAAATTATTACTTAAAACACTGCTTTGTACAAAGATTCATTTCTTTTCTTCCTTGAGATATTTGTATATATCATTAATTGAAACTGATTACACATATACGATATTTGGAGCTACCAATATGCTGTCACATATATTTATTGGACATGACATGATGAGACTATTGGTGATTTCAAATAAATGTAGATAAATAAATGTTCAAATTTTAAAATGCAGAAATGAATATTTGTCATTGTTTCAATTACTCAGAACATTGGTTTGGGAAGACTTGATTGTAGAAATGTGAGCTTGAATTATGAATTTATGAATTATTTACCTGTCCCTCTGTGTTAGACTTTAAAGATGAATGCAAAATTTAAAAATTTTCCTAAGTAGCAAAATCTAAGGGCAGCTATGATCTGTATTAAGTGATAATTCTGGTAGCTTGCTAATTTATTGTAAGATGTGTAATTCGGTTTTTAGAATCTGAAATGCAAAAGCTGATTCAACAAAAGCCCAACACTCTGAAGAGTCATAACCATAAAACTTGGCTCTCTTCTGCCACTGATCTCACTGAGAAGGCTTGGTGTAGACTCAAAATCCTATACTGTTTCCTCTTCTCCAGAAGATAAAATACTAAGCAATGTAGTCCAAAAATAAGTAAGAAAAATAGCTGCACATAGTTTAATGACATAACCCCTAAGGGTAAGTGTAATTTTACTTATGGTAAACTCTAAGGACAAATAACAGCCCATCCAAATTGAGTCCGAAATCTAGTATCTGAACAGTATTTATCCCAACAATAATGTGAGCTCTCTGTGTGTGTCAGGTGTTGTGAAGCCAGCCTTTTAGAGGAGTTAACACTCATTACACCAAACCTCTGTCTTAAAGGTTTTTGGTTTAAAAGATACAAATATGGGACAGTTGTATGTTTTAATGGAACAGTAACGTAACCTTTACATATTCCCTCTTTCTTGCCTTATTCGTTGCTTAAAGTTATATATTTCAGAAGCTTAAGGGTATAGATATTTTTTGAAGTCTATAGATTAAATTGCTAAACAAAGGTTTATAGAGTTCTGTTAGTGTAAGGCTCACAAAATAACTGAAGGTTTTCTCTTCCCCCTTGTTATTCTGTATAAATCTTCTATAATTTCATTAGTGGCTTTTAGTTCTTGTAGCTATTACTTTAAGTTAGTTATTCCTGCTTCTGTTTCTTCCTGTGTTTATGCCCATATTCTATAGTTCTGTCTCATTATGTAAGAGAAGTAGTTTGTTCCCTTAGTGAGGTTTGTAAGCACTCTGGAATTTAGAGGCTGTGTCCCTGTCTTTGTATACCTAGCATGTAGCACA
This sequence comes from Propithecus coquereli, assembly GCF_000956105.1. NCBI lineage: Eukaryota > Metazoa > Chordata > Mammalia > Primates > Indriidae > Propithecus > Propithecus coquereli. Next base: position 2,111,144 of record NW_012153507.1, read on the forward strand.
GTGACTGGCACATAATGGGTTCTCAGTCTCATCTAGGTTAAAAATTTGAGAAAGGATGATTTGAACTGAAGAAAAGGTAGGACTTACATGAATTTTGGCTTTCAATAATTTCTCCTCTTTCATCCCTAAACACAACGAAGCACATAAAATGTTTTAAAATGTAAATCGTTTTCAATTAATTTCTCACTGTCAACTATAGTTCTCTCCCAGCTGGACACTTTATTTGAAAATAATAGTAACTATAAATGTATGTTAAATGGGAATTAAAGTCAACCTCCTTGAGTCTCACCTGAAAGGATCAATGGCAGAGTCCTTCCAAGGTACTCTTCTTTCTTCTCACTATGATTTCTGCTCTTGCTATCTCCTCTCTTCTGAGGAGGAGTTCTGTGGGTTCCTTGTTCTCTTCCCCCTCAATCATAGCATCCAGACACTGCTGAGAGACAATTCCTATAGCTATTTAAGTAGTGACCAATCCATCTTTTGACCTGATTAAGAAAGTATATTGAGAAACTTAATAAAAGAAAGAAGACACCCTGTTCGTTAACCTCTTTAATTAGTGACTAAAGAAAATCAGTTTGCCTTTTATCCCTTCTATTCTTGATTTTCTACTGAATCTCAAGTGGAACAAAGCCTGCTATGCTTCTGTGGGACTTTAAAATTAAGCTTAAAGGGAAAAAACTAAAAGAAATACTGTATGGATAGTTATTCATCTTTATTATAGAAGCCTTAGATGATTTTACTGTTTCAGTAGGATTTTCTTTCAATATTATTCTATTCACAAGGGCTGAAAGAATCTTCTCTAGTATCCCAAATTGATTGAACCATGTGTAACCAAAGAACAGCCATATGCCATGCAAGCATTTATGGAGTATCAACAGGTGCCAGGCACCTTGCTTGGTGGCACTGAGGAAACAAATAGAAGTATTTTCCATATTCATATCCTTGAAGACCTCACAGCATAGTTAGGAAAAAGAATGTCAAAAAGTAAGTGCCAGAATAATGGAGGGGGGTGATGTAATGTGAAACCGTAATGAGAGGAGCTATTGCTTCTTTCTGATGTAGACTGTAGGAAGTCAGGCCATGCTTCCCAGTGGACATCACAATAGAACTGGAAAATAAAGAGCATGGGAGACAGTGATTTCATGGGAAGCACCCTGGTGGCCTAGAAAGGGCAGTGGTTTCTGAGATATCCTGAAGGATCTATTGGGCATCTTCTCAGAGGTTTTCCGGCACCCCTGAACTGATCTCTCATACCCACTTTAAGTCTCCAAGGGTTGTTTTGGGGTCCTTAAAACCAGCCCACTATTTAAGTTTCAATTGGAGACCCTCATGAATTAATGATAACTTCCCACTGAATGGTTCTGTCCACCTGGGATCATACTACTGAGACTATGTCACACAAAGGGACATTAAAGAACATGAGTTGTAGCTCTCTGTTCTCTGAGCTGATCTGGTAGAACAAGCAGGCAAAAGGCACCATGAGTAGAGTGATAAAATGCAAACTGTAATAATGATCTGAGAGGATATGTGTTCTTATATTGAAGAAATGCTTTCGGGTCTTACAGAAAAGGGCAAATATAAACAATAATACTTAAAAAAGTAAAATCTCTTTTGTCCCTTCTCTAAGAAGCTCATCTAGCCTAGTGCTTAGCATATGCTATTCCTCAAGAAATATTACTGAGTAACTAGCTTGGCCTTTCTACTTTTTTCTGATAACATGGAAGGTTTTATTCCTAAACAAATCTAAAGGCTGTGTATTTTGGTGTAAAAGAAAAGAAGTAAGTTTCTAGCTTTAAAAACCTTAGAAATCTACCATAACCCAGTGATCAGGTTAACATAATTAGTTATAACACGTATCGACAACATGAGTCCCTTGAATTGATGTACTAAACAGAACATAATGTCCCTTCTATGGTATTCTTGCAAAATTTACAACTTAAAAAGCATCTAGGCCATAAAAGACAAGGAAAGGCTGAGGAATGATTACAGATTGGAAAATCCTAAGGAAAAATAATAAGGAAATGCAATGTTGGATCCTTGATAGGATCCTAGAACAGAAAAAGGACATTAGTTGAAAAACTGAAGAAATGCGAATAAGATCTGTAGTTTAGTTAACATTATTGTCAAACGTCAATGTCCTGGTTTTGATAACTGTACTATGGCTAACTGTAAAATATTACTAATGGGGAAAGCTGGGTGAGGGTGTGTGGAACTCTTTGTATTATTTTTTCAACTTTTTTTAAAGTCTAAAATTAGTCAAAATAAAGAGCTAAAAATCCTTATATGTGTGTAAATGCCATCCAAATATATAACTATAAATAAAATGGATTTATTATTTGTGCATTGACAGTAACAATGATTATCAGTTGTTATTTTAAGTTTAGAAGTATTTATATAAATGCTGACACTTTAAAGTTTTGAATAAGTTTTAAAAACAATGTTATTCATGTTAACTCAAGGTATTTGTTTTTTTGCTTTCTTTGAGTGGTTTTTGGTTGGGGTTCTCCATCTTTAAGCTATATTTTCTGTATGTTGTTCTAAGTATTTATTGGTAACTGTAGCAAAGTAGATTGTGGTAGAAATAGGATTAATTTTTTTGGTATATGAACAAATACTTTTTTGATGATTTATGCACATGAAAGTGGCCATTAGTCCTTGAAAATGCTGTGTTGATAAATTTCCTTGCTTCTTTTTTTATTTCTAACCCCTATTTATTCCCCATCTTTTTAGCCTACAAACTACAATGTTCTTGCCTTCTCTACTGCCCTCTAGGGGTAGACTAGAGAACTTGAGTTATTGTAAATTGCTGAATATGCAGTTGAGAGGGAGGAAAAAAAAAGAAACTTGGAAATTTCTGAATTTAGTGGCGATAAGTATGGATTTTTTTAACAAAATATAAAAGTCTCAATTTTTATCTTGAATTGCCAGCATTTTGTTTTGAGACTCATTGTTTATTTTGGCATATCAGGTCCTGTTAGCCTTGTGCTAAGCGGAATACTTGGAGGCATACAGATGCTTTCTTCACCCAGGAAACGTCATCAACAGAAGCCTTTCGCATCAGTCTCTCATCTGTGATCCTTCCTCCTTCATCATTTACAACCCCTTCCCTCACATGCCCCAGACCTTTGGTTCCCCTTCCTACTATTAAAAGTCACTCTGTTAGTTAGCTCTTTTTCAGAAATAAGTGATAGTGAGGAACTAAAATGTTACTTCATCTATTTCTACTTTTGGGGAAAAAACCCTAAACACACATGTCCTACTGCTAATAAATTATTCTTCAGTTTATTTGCTTACTCTTTCATCTCTACATTCTCCTTTAGAGTCTAGGTGTTAGAGGTAGTAGCAACATATTTACATAGAATATTTTCATTTGTTAAATTAAAAAAACTCAGAAGTAGGTCTGTATCTTTTTTTTTTCTTTTTAACATTGTACTTTTACTAGTTTTACTGAGAATTTATTTTCTGGGAATATAGGCTAACATGAAATTTAAGTCATGTCAATAGGGTGCATATTTTAATTCTTGACAGAAATATAATTTTTCTGAAATACGTTTATTCTATGAATGCACAAAAGAAATATACTTTTTGGTTAATGAGAGCTTGGAATTGATGACTTTTTTAGACTGGAAGTTAACTAGGGCTAACTAAACTTGCCAAGTAGTTGACTATGTTACTTTTAAATAGAGATTTGCAATATGATGTCAAACTTCTTCTTATTAATATTATTATTGTCACTGTTGTATTCCTGTGAGCGGTACAAAACCCATCACAATGGGGAGCTGGATGGTTTCAATATCTAATGAGTGAACTTTTCACCTCAGGCCTTGGTTCACATTAGGCTGTGGTTTAAAGTGATTGACAGCCATTTCATTGTAACCTGCAATGAACTGGGGGTCAAAATTATCCAAATGGTTGGGAGAAAATACCCCCATTAGAAAAAACTAAAGGCAGAAGTGAACTAACCAGTATAGTTGAAACTAATTGGCCTTCTTATTGGCAAAGAATTGAACAGGCACAGGGACTGAATTAATCTCTTCAATTCGGTGGCAGATCCTTGCAGGTTGAAGTTGTGAATTGGCAGGTTAGCATAAGGGGCTGCTATATCCCTCTAGCATGTGATACTTCTGTTTTGTGAATTTCCATTTTGTGGAGCTGTCAATCTGAGGCTTTTGTGAGCACTAAACTTTCTTTAGAAACAACGCCACTAAAAAAAGAATGACCCCACCTCCTAAACTACCACATAAATCAGCTTGATTAGTAATCTCTATTAAGAGACATTGAATTTTGAATAGGCTGGGTATTGTAGGTCCAGAAGGAAGGATTTGGCAGGGCCAAATAGGGAAGTCTGAACAACATCTGCCCTACCCCTTCCTAGCACTTCTGCAAATCTTAAGCCTAATCACAAAAGGCCTACATTATAAAAGTGCAAATTGTGGTTCTCCATGAGCAGTTTTTCCAAATAACATTAAGGGGTGTATATATAGTGTTAGTATTTATTGAAGGTATAGAAATCTCACAAAATATTTTATATTAAGAAGAAAGGTAACAGTGACAGGCTTTTATATATAAGCCCATTAATACCAAATTTCTTTTAGCATTCTTCTTTCCCTAACAAGTGAGGTTTGATCTTGATTTTTTTATTCAAAGCTCTGTAAACGAAAGCCACAGATGGGGTATTGCTGTGTCATTTCCATGGCCTTATACAGATTACAGAATGTATGCAGCTGTCCCATACTCCCTTAATAGACCTTCAGCTTTTCAATACATCTTCCACTGATGGCATTTCTGTGGATAAACATCATTTCAGAATGAAATGTGCCAGATGTCCTGCAGTGCACTTAGGTACAACAAGGCACTTTTAAAAAAAGTTGCGCCTGTATTATTTACTCATTTAGAGGATGTGACTTCTGGGATATACATCAGAAATCCAAAATTTGCTGAATGAGAGAAGAAATATTATAAATAGTTTCCAACTCAAATGTACCTTATAATTCCCTGACACACATTTTTTTTTGAGACCATAAAGAAATCAGTATTTTATATCCTGGCTTCTTATAATTTTTCCCTCTAGGAGGCATAACTCAATCAAAATCTCTGGTTACTACTGAATAGAAATAGTCCTTTTTATTGAGGTTAAAAATTGCTAGATCAGGGATTTGGAATAAATATATTTTTTATTTTTCCTTTAGTATAGCTAATTTTAAGAATCATTCCTCCCAAGATACATGAATTTTCTATTCCCACCACAAGAAAATATTATTTTCAAGTTCCATATATTTTTTTTCTGTTAAGGAATTGGAGTGGGTGATCCAAAGGAAAACAAAATACCAATGAGAAATGGTTATCCAGGATCGTTCCAATATCAGCATTTTATTCTGTCATATCAAATCCAGCTCTACCACATGCTCAAATGCTTGATAGACTATTGACTTGTGTCATTTAAATTTTTTTGCATACATACTACTCTCTTCAAAGACTGTAAAATCCTTGACTGCAAGGACCATATCTCCTAGCATGCTTAGTGTGCCTTGTTGCTGAGCACTATGTCAGTGCCTGTTGAGTTGATGACTACATTTATGCCAAACTAAAACAGGGAGATATGTGTTAAATTTTGCAATGAGGTATTTTATTCTCACCTAAAAGTGCTTATGAATTATGCAAAAGAGAGTATAGACTTCATTTAATTGTAATATTGCAAATCGTGGTTAGCTCTATTGTTCTTCAAAGTGTTTTGTGTGCATTTTCTCATTTTTTTAAAAAGCAGATTTCTACAGGCAGCCCAAGTAACAGCTGATAAAACTGAGGCATAGACCTTTAGATGGTCCACTGTTTAAAGGAGGTTGTACTGGGAGATGTTTGGAAGCTTCTTAGAACCCCTAGGAATTGTTTAAAACAGAAACATCCTTCAGTATTGTATAAACTTGTTATCTATAATATGAAGTGTTTATCCTAAGCAAAATAATAATAATAATAGTAATAATGATAATGATAATAGAAAAATGTCACTCTAGGAACATAGGCCATTATCTAAAATCACATTATGTTTTTAATTCAAAAAATTCTTTCTTGAAGCTGTATTGTTTTCTGTTTGTACACTCTCTAAAGAACTAGCAGAGACTTTTAATGATATTTCAAATCACTTAATAATTTTTTGTATTGCCAATTGATATCCTCCTTCTAACAGCAATGCTCTTCTTAACAAAAAATATACTGTTTTTAGAAAATGGAGACATGTTTATCATTTGTTTTGCTATTGAGTTTTTAAGAAAATATGTAACAGTGCTGTAGTTCTGTCTGACAGCTGTGTGGTTAATTTTTCCAATCCGTGATGTGTGGTTGTCTCTTTCGGTGCTGCCGTGTTTGCAGCCATGCTGTCAACATCCACCAGAGAGCAGAGCGGCTCCAACCCCCACATCTTTCATGCTAGAAATAGATGGAGACAGTAACACAGCCAGATCCTTGGCCAAACAAGGTGGATTGCAGTTCATTTCAAAGGTCAGCGCATATTTAAGCTTGCTTCATTACTGCCACCTTTATGCCTGAAATTTTCATTTTTTAAAAAAATCAGTTTACCCAGGTTCCTTTAGAGACAGAAAAATGAAAGTGCTGAGTTCTATTTTCATTTGGAGATATCAAGCTTTTTATCAAATTATAGAGGTGGTGTTTCAGAATATTTCATATCTGATCAAGAGGGAAATCCAAAAATAATTTTCTCTTTATTCTGGAGTCTTTCAGGCAGGAGGACTGCTTTATTTTTTACTTAATATTGTGCTCAAGTCAATCATTTTGAATTCGGAGAGAAAATAGACATTTAAAAACAATCTATAATAAAAAAAATTTTGGAGTTCAATATTTTTATTTACATTTTCTAATGAAAACAGCACAATTGGTACTCTTTTCACATATATTTATCCATCACCTAGTAAAATGAATTTACACACTTTAATGTTTTTTATTTTAAGGGTGGTAAACAGATGAATAATTATAAAACATTTACTTTCTAGTTAAAAAGAAATAGATTGTTTGCCTTTTAAGAATAAAGCAAGGATGAATCTTGTTTTAAATCAAACCTATGCTTCTCCTATTTACTTTAAAGATCCAATATACATAGGAAGAATATGATATGGTATATATGTTAGGAATATTAATATGGCCAGTACATATTAAGGATTCTGAGTGGTTTTGTCACAGATATCTTTTTTAAAGGCTAATAATTAATTTTAATTAAAACAATTAATTTTGGAAAGAAGCTTTATATCCTCTTCACAAAATTAGAACTCTAGGAAATGAAAAGAAATCATTCTGAGATATGACATATAAGGCACAGAGAAAATACACTTTTAAAATAGTGTTTTTATAAAGGCTTTTGATTCTAAAATGTATTATAAAAATATGTAAGTTGTTTTGTTAATCATTTGGAATTAAACTGCCTATAATTTTTTTTTAAGTGATTAATGACATGTAGTGAAAAGTTTTTCAAACTTAGAGATGTTTTGACCATTTTAGATCATGGAAATTCGTATTTTTCTTGTGATACATTGTAGGAACTTAATTATGGAAATATCTTAAAATGAGTTTAAAAGGAATGCCTTGAGGCCGAAGGCTTTCTAAAAGAAATACTCACATACTCAGATTATGTAGCTGAATATAAATATATATATATATTTTTGGTGATAATTTTAACTAGGTTATTTTAATTTTGGCATTCATGTACTTCTGAAATGAATATTTAAAATATAACTGTAACTGAAAGAGGAAAAATTATATCTATATTTTCAGTATAATAATTTTAGACTTATAAATAGATCTTATAAAAGTTTTTTGGATACATCATTAATGCTTTATCTATAACTTATTTTAAAATAATTAATAAATAAATATGGCTTAAAATCCACTCATCTGTTGTATTTAGGCTTGGACCGCTTCACTTGATTGCTGTAGATTGGATAGAATTGTTGCTTTCTCATTTGTTTTCAGGAGTAATGACTTACAGAAATATGTGACTGGGATCCAGAAAATATGGTAATATGAAATTAGGATAAAAATAAGAAATGAAAAGGTGATAACACTGGGAGAAATAGAACCTCAGGTCCCTTGGGCCATCGAGGTGCATCTTTCAACATGAAAGATAGGGTAACTTATTTTTCTCTTCCCTCTCAGTTTCTGAGGTAAGGTAGTGCTGATTTTACTCGTTATAAACTATGATATGACTTAAGTATAGTTTCTTTACTTCTTTCTTAAATGCTATTTAAAACAACAATAAAAGATGGCTGAACGTGGTGGCTCAAGCCTGTAATCTTAGCACTTTGGGAAGCCAAGGCAGGAGGATTGCTTGAGGCCAGGAGTTTGAGAGACCCTGGACAATAGCGAGACCCTGTCTCTACAAAAAATAAGAAATATTAGCTGGGCATGGTGGTGTGCACCTGTATTTCCAGCTACCCAGGAGCCTGAGGCAGGAGGATTGAATAAGCCCAGGAGTTTGAGGTTTCAGTGAGGTATGATTGTGCCACTGCCCTTTAGCTTGGGCAAAGGAGGCAGACTTCCTCTCAAACAAACAAGCAAAAGCATTAAAAGAAAAGTAAGCACCTATTAGAGCATATTTATATATATTAAAGCAGTGCAAAAGTTACTGATTGCCCATTAAATTTGCCCAGCAGTACGTTATCTCATTTAACCATGATTGTGCACTGGTTGGGTGGTGCCAGGCCCATTTTGAAGATAAGGGAGTTAAACTTTTAAGTTAAGTGATTGCATCAGTCATCTAGCCAGGGCTTGGTCTCAGGTCATCTGACTCCAAATCCCATTTTTCCCTCTTGCTATGTTTGAAATTCTGAACAAAGACAAAGATACATCCCTTAATGGTTGACTCTCTTAGAGATTCATGGACTTGAATTACAGGTAGGAAAAAAAAAATTAGGAAGGGCAAAGGTTAGCTGTGAGGTGAATGATAACACATGGGTGAATCTCATTTCTGAGTTTGTGGTTTATTTCTGTAGTCTATTATCTATATTCAAAAACAAACAAGTAAGACTCCCCAAAACTTAGACTGTTTTGTTATTTATCAGGTGTTCATTCCAAAACTCATCATTACTTGTGACAGAATACTTAAACCCATTTTAGCATATATTGCCGGTAAATTGGTTGAAAAAAATGAGGATTTTATATATATAAAAAAAGCACATGCCATTTTTGGATAATTAAGAGTAGTCAATTGTATATGATATTCAAGGCCGATAGCTTTAAATATATTGTGACAATTTTAAGGGTAGAAATATAATTTACATTACCTTTTTTAAAACCTGGGTTAAAAAAGTTCAGTATACACAAATACTACAGAATCACCTTATTGTTATTTTTTTCAAAGTCTTTTTTTCAAAGACTTAAGGCTCAAATAACAGAGGATAACAAAGTCAGGTAAGCTAGTTTTTTCATTCTTCACAATGGCCTCTACTTGCCTGCTCCCCAAACCTAGCATGGCCCTATTTTGAAATGATGCATTCAAAAGCAGTTTTTTAAAAAGTCTTTTTTTGTAGAAATGAGAAATCAGATTCAAATGATAGTTTACAGGTAGAGGTGATCTTTAGCCTTTTCTTAGAATTTGAGTTAGGTTTACATATAGAGGTAGGTGATCTTTGGCTTCACTTTAGAATTCAAGTTACAGTGTTTTGAAAGCCTGGTAGCCCTTTACCAAAACTCTACATTTGCTGCAATACAGCAACCAAAGGATACTTTAACTGCTGCTGCAGACGGTTTCTTTTCATTATATGTATTTGCTTATTAATATAAAGGTGCTTAGTAGCACAGTAGGAAAATGCAAACTAACTCTCCAAAAGACCCTTTATGTGAATTGGTTAAAATATTCCCTGCGGATCTCCCCCTACCCCCATGATCTGCAAACCTATCATTCTTTTATCCTCAGAAATTTAAAAATAAGCATCTTAGCTTTCCAGCAGAATAATTATTTAATACAAAAATAAAGACGAATGGCATTTTTTCTTGCAATATGGCTATTGTCTTTCACTGAGTTCTAAGGATGTTAGCATTAAAGTTCTTACATTAAAACACTCCTTAAACTCCATAATAGAAACCTGGAGCCCTCTGTGGAAGGCTCGAGAAGTCTGACACAACCAAGATATTTGTCAAAATGTGTGTTTTTTTGTTGGAAGTCGTACATATCAAAGGGCTTGCACTTTACAGTGCAAATATTAGGAGGCATATTTGAAAGTGTTAGTATGTTTTTAAAGAAGTTCATTTACATTTTCTGAGTTGATTCTATCTGAATTTTTAAATAGACACAGAAGCAGGATCTGCCTTATCATTGTTAGGTCACGGAATAATAGCCCTATGCAAAGATTCAGATGAAAAGATAATGGTAACATGAAAATTTTCTTATATTCTTATAATAAAATTTAAGATGAAAATGAAGGGCCAGTGTGCAGAGACTTCAAGAGTTTGACTCACTAATCCACTAAGAAAGGAAAAAAATATATTTTTAAGGAGAAACATTAGAATATATTGGCTCTATTGCAGATGATGATTTGTTTGTAGTGATTTAGACCTCTATTATATTTCTGTAGAATTGATATTGATCATTTCAATGTTTTTCCCTAAGAGTTCTTATTTTTCTCTAAATAAACGGCACATATTATGTCAAAATCACAAATAATGCAGAGTTCTTTATAACTTTATGCATCCTGTCTTTTAGTATTCATTTGGCTGCAGCATTATTTTTAGCTAGGTATTTCCATGTTGCTGTTTATATATTTAGAATTATAGATGATACACTTTATTTTGTTAATATATCTCAATGTATTTTAATACAGGAACTTGCATATGGAGTTCCAAATTTATTTTATGATGGCAGCCTCAAATTTTATAGTACATTATTAATCCACTAGGCTAAAAATCTAAGCCAGTCTATGAGTGTTCAAAGAAATCCTAAAAAACAAAATGCTGTTAGCTAGAAGCACATTTCCAGTAAGGAAAATGTTCTGAATTGTTTGTGGTTCGTATAAATATATTTTGAGGGAAGTTCTTGTACCAAAGTTCAAGGTCCTGATATTTACATAGTTCCTTTACATAGTACACCAAGTTGATTTGTGAGGAAATGAAGGGAATTTAAATTAAAAATTTCAACCATGAATGTAAAATTACTGGATATTTGCACATAGTACAGGGTTGGAGGGAGTTTTTCTAAGTTATCCATATGGCAGCAGAACTTTTAATAAACAATAGTTCTAACACAGATTCTTTATGGAAACAGAAAATAGGATTTACGAGGTGACATTTTGAGTGTGTTAAGTAAAACGAAATAAGATTAGCTTTATTTTCCTATTTCCCCCCAGCCTTGCAAAGGTTTAGTGGCTGAATTACCACTTATAATTTGTTTTTTCTTTCCATGCATGCATTTCATTAACCTATTCCTGGCTCTGCAGCCAGTCTGCAGAGAAAATTCAGCAGAAAGATTTCTGAACAGATTGGTTACAACATGGTATAGGATATATTTCAGAATCCAAGGACAATTTGATAAGTTTTACTGTGCTTTACGTTAATAATGTGAACAGTTTCATTTTGCTAATTGGTGTCTTAGAGAATTAATATTATTTAATAATATTTAAAAGTTTTGAGATATTACTATACACTCAACATTCAACCAGTAGCTCATTGAAATTATTCTCACTGTTTGAGAGGCATACTAAATAGACTAGTATTGAAGATCAGTTCCAGGATTTTGTCACTTACTCGATGAACTACTGGAATAGTCACAAATGTTTTTTGTTGTATAGTTGATTTGTCTCTGACGTAGTTATAAGACTCATGTAATAAAGGTTGGGAGATATTTGCAAACAGTTCTCTGAATATAACCAAATGTTCCCTTTCATTCATTTTTTTATTCACTTTTTTTAAAAGAACTCGCATTACGTATGTTAGTACAATAACACAATTGTGCATAAATAAATACAATTCGTGTTGGAATGCATAAAATTATGTTAAAGTTACCTTTTAAATTATATTTTACTCTGACTTTAGTTTTATACATTTGCATTTTGCAATAGAGAATGATGGCTCAGAATGTCCCAGGTAAGAAGATGAGATGAATCTGTGATTTAAAAATTCTTAAAGTTAAAAGGTACTTCAACTTTCTTTCCAATAATTCCTTCATCCTCTCTAAAGATCCAGCATTCTTTGTACCATTTTATAGCTTATTATCTGTTTCAGCCAGTGATAGTACTCTTACTACCCCACCTGCAAAAGACAGCCTCTTCTTGTGTTGGGATGTTTTAAGAAGCAAGTTGCTTGTTTCTTCCTTCTTGCTTATTTTGAGCGCAAATCTGCCCCACAATAACTTCTGTTTGCTAGTTTGTGTTTTGTGGTAGAAAGCTACCAGAATGCCATTCATTCTCTACATAAAAGACCATCAAATTCAGCTATTGCTCTATTTATCTGCTCCACTTTACAGTAAAAGTTCTGGAAAGAGTTGGTTCAATTTAACAAATATTTATGGAGCATCTGATACTATTTTAGGCTCTTAGAATATAAAAAAGCAAACAAGCAAACAAAACAAAGATCCTTGCCTTGAGGATGCTTCTATTCTAGTTAGGATAAGAAAATACAAAATAAAAAAATAAGTGTATTAAATCATTTTAGGGCACCTTTGGCTCTAATTGCTTTCCTTCCCTTTTTTTGTGTACCCCAGTTAGGCTTTTGTCCCTGCCATTCTTCCAAACCACTCTTCACTAGAGAACTAATGTCTTATTCTTCTATCTTCTTTATTCTCAATCTTGATTTTTTTTTTTAATCTTCTCAACAGCATTTGACACAACAGAGCACAACCTCCCTCCTTTTGAAGTAATTTCTTTATTTTCAGGACACCTCTGGCTCCTATGTTTTTTTCCCTGATTCACTGGCCACCCTTCAGTAATACACCCAGCTTATATTACTGAAATAGCCTCCTAACTGGCCTCCAGTGTCCACTCTTGCTCCTATGAGGTTATATTTCTCATACATTCAGAGTGAGTAGTTAAAAAACAGATATCAAATTGCACTACTCCCAACTGAAAACCTTCCAGAGGCTTCTCTTTATACTCAGAATGTATTCTAACCCTTCCCTTGGTTTATAAGGCTTTGTGTTACCATGTTCCTGCTTCCTCTGTGACTTTATTCCTTAGTGCTCTTTGCTGTGTTCAGTCTTTTCCAATCACTTGGTTGGCCTTGCTATTCCTCCAAAGCACCAAGCTAGTTTCCTCACTTAATGCTCCCAGAACATTAGAACATTGCATAATTTGAAGCCCTGCTACATGTCTCCATGATCCAGTTCTTTTCCGCCTCCTATCCCCCCAGAACAAGATCACCAATTATTCCCTTGCTTTTAGTGATGGTTTTAGCACATACATAGGTACTAAAACATATATGACTTTTAGCTTTATTCAGTGTAAATAGAATTATACTATATGTGTTCTTACGTGAATTGGCTCTTTTCACTTCACATTAAGATGTATATAGATGTACTTTGCTCGTTTGCTTCACTGTATAGTATTTCATTGCATGGAAATACCAAATTCATTATTCATACATGTAACTGTCAACAGATTTTTTGTGTGGGTATATTAACAGTGCTGCTGTGAACATTGATATGCATGTTTCAAGATGGAATTGTTGAAATGTTTCACTTGGAGTGGATTTTGGCTGATAAGGAATGTATATCTTCAACTTTTCTAAATAATGCAAATAATTTTCCAGAATAGTTGTGCCCACTAGTAGCATATAAAACTAATTGTAAATCTATGACCTCAGGAAAGCTTGATATTGTCAGACTACTATTTTTGTCCCAATTCAGTGGCTATAGAATAATATCACATCATTTTAACTTACGCTTCCCTGATTATTTTCATATATTTATTGGCCATTATTATTTATTTTTCTGTTATATTACTATTTGTGCTTTTGCCAATTTTTCTATTGGATTTTAAAACTAATTTTAAATTGATTCAAATAGGACCCCTCATACTAGTCTTTGTTAGTTAAATTTTGTGCAAATATTTCTCATTGTTGCATAATATTTTACTCTCTTTCTCTCTTCTTTTTTTTTTTTTTTAGAGACAGGGTCTTGCTCTGTCACCCAGACTGGAGTGCAGTGGCGTGATCATGGCTCATTGCAACCTCCAACTCCTGGGCTCAAGCAATCCTCCTGGCTCAGCCTCCTGAGTAGCTAGGACCGCAGGTGTGTGCCACTACACCTGACTAATTTTTTTATTTTTGGTAGAGATGGGCTTTTGATGTTACGCAGGCTAGTCTCAAACTCCTGGCCTCAAGTGATCCTCCCTCCTTGGCCTCCCAAGGTGTGAGATTACAAGCATGAACCACTAGGCCCAGCTCATTTTACTCTCTTTATAGTATTTTTGGATGAATAACAGTTCTTGATTTACCACGAAGGATTAACTTTTTCCTTTATGAATTATATTTTTTGCATGTTATATAAGAAATCCTTTCCTACTCTGAAACCTTACAGATATTCTCCTATATTTTCTTCTAAGTGTTTTAGAGTATTACATTCTACATTCAAGTACTTAACCCACCTGGAATTGATTTTTGTGTTTGGTAGAAAGTAACAATAAATTCCATTTTTTTTTTTTATATGGATAACCAACTATTCCAACACCACTCATTAAAATGATCATCTTTTTAAATAAGCTGAGGAGTCAACTTTGCCTTAAATCTCAATTCTCTATATGTTGATACTCTTTCTGGGCTCTCTATTCTGATCTATCATTGGTTAATTTGTATATCTCTGTGCCAATGCCACCCTGTCTTAATCGCTATAGGTTTTAAGTAATTCCACATAACCTGTTAAACATTTTCTCTGACTTTATTCTTCTTCTTCTTGAATATTTAGGTTATTATTATTGGCCTTTTGATATTCTACATAAATTTTACCATCATATTATCAAATTCAGTGAAAAAAATCTGTATATATTTTGATTAGAATTTCATTGAATTTATGGATCAATGTGGAAAAGCTTGACCAAAACCAGCCTCAGCTAAGTCCCAAGGCACTGAGTCTCTGATGTGCTTCCCTGGTGGCCAGTGTTCCATATGTGCTGTCACAATTCACTTCTGTGGGAATTAAGCATGTCCCGTGTGACTCTGCTAGGAGAGACTTGTGGAAACTTGTGCCTAGTTTTCTCTGGGCTTTGCCCCACGTGCCTTTTCCCTTTGCTGGTTTTGCTTTATATCCTTTCACGGTAATAAATCTTAGCCATGAGTATGACTATATACTGAGTCCTGTGAGTCCTTCTCGTGAATACTGGGGACTCCCTACACACCTGGTATATTTTTCCATTATATTTTCACCTTTCTCATGACCTTATGTTTTAGTGTTTTGAGAAAGGCTCTTTGTTTCCTTCCTTTGCGGGGAGGATTTCTTCAGGGTGTCATTTTTATGGGTCGTGTTTTTTTATTTTTCTTGAATCTCTGCTCTGACATCTCACCAAGAAAGGGGCCTAGACTGTCTTCTTTTTCCCATGCATGTTTTACTAAATTCAAAGGTCTACATCACCAGGGTTTAGCAAATGCCATAACATTAACAGTCATTTTTACATGCTGCCATAATCCTCTCTGGATTCATTCCTTTTCTCTCTTCTTTTTTCCCCCTGTAAACATTTTGTGCAGACACCATTACCATTCAGTGGTTTTCACTCTCCACTTAGCCCCTCATCAAATGCAGTGTCAATGTTCTTTGCATGCTCCACTAAAGGCAGTATCTTTAATAGTCCGAACAGTCCTGGGCTCAAGAACTGACACGGCTTGCCTAGGAAAGAATTTGGACACAGGTGAGTTTTACCCACAGAGTGTAGCCATCCCTTCAACAAAAAGTGGGCAACTGTTTCAGTCGCAAAGCTCTTTGTTCTAAACACTTCTAATTTTTTTCAGGGCCCATATTAAGGGCTTACAGTATTATACAATTGCTATTTATGTTCCTTTTTTTGAATACGAAATAATAAATCTTTCCATAATTTCTGTTAAAACATTGAAAAAATCAAACATGATTTCTAAATGGAGGGGCTTTTTATAAGTCACTTTCTCCTCCCTTGTTGAATTGATTCATCCTTTTTCCAGGACAATAGTAGTTCTTGGATTTTCCACATTTTATGATGAGAAGTAAAACAATAATGAAATAATGATTTCATGGCTTTTACCCTTCTCTAAGTATCTTAACACCCTAATATTTATCCTAATGATATTTAGGGAAGTCTCCGAGATCCTTAGTTGTACCTCTTCATAGAGTCCTAGTTATGGAACTCGGTACTGGTTGTAGCCCATAGTTCTCTTTATGAATTAAGCAAAACATGGATATAAGGAAGACATGAATACCAGGCTCTAGGTCTTAGAAAAAGAAGTTATGGAAGGCTTTGAGGCTGCAGGACAAAGTGGGGCCATTTTTTATAATTCTGGGGACTTAATTAGTTAGGATTTTAGGATAATTAAGAAAGATATAGACTCAGTCAGTTTAGGAAATAGACTTATGCTTGGGCTTGGATTCTGCAGAACAAATCTCATTCCATTGGGACTTCCAGAAAGTTCTTAGATTATAGCAATTAGATATCCAGTTATCTAATATGATTTTGGGTCATGCAGGTAAGCATATCTCTGTAAGATTCTTTGATAGGAATATTTTATAGTGGAAAAGGGAAGGTAGGTCAGCTGGTATATTGACCTTTTGGCACAGACTAATAACATCTTCTGAGTATTTTTCATGTATCAGATGTTATTCCAGACTCTTTATATTTGTTATTTTATACTTGTTAAAACTCAGTGAAATTAATCATCTTAAAAAATCCCTCTTTCACAGATGAACAAATAAGACTCAGACTAAGTAATTTAGTGAGGTCACATATCTTTTGGCTCTAAAACTTTGCCATGCTTATCATATATACTGTCTTAGTCCATTTTCTGTTGCTATAATGAATACCACAAACTGAGTAATTTATAAAGAAAAGAAGTTTATTCAGCTCATGAGGTTCTGGAAGCTGGGAAGTCCAAGAGCATGGCACCAGCATCTGTGAGTTTCTTCCCATGGTGGAATGGTGGAATGCAGAAATGCATACATGAAACAGAGAAGAAAAGGGAGTCAAACTCCTGTAATAACTACCCCGCTTCTGTGATAATAGCATTTATCTATTCATGAGGACAGAGCCCTCATGGCCCAGTTGCCTCTCAAAACCCCACCTCTTGACACTGCTGGATTGGCAACTGAGTTTCTAACATATGAACTTTCGGGAGACACATTCAAATCATAGCACATGGTTTGGGCACCGCCATAGCACATGCCAAACCCTTGTTCCATAGATCATATACAGAATCAGCTCTGGAGGAAATGAGTACCACATAGGTTATCAAGGCAGAAGCTTGAACATAAGGGAAATTGGACTAGGTTAGTGCAATTCTCCACGTTTGGTTGAAATGTTTTAAATCCCTCCACCTCAATTCAGCATAGAACTAGAAACTGGGACAAAGCTGAATCCATTGATGAGGATCAAGTAGATTCTGTGAGACCAGAGCCTGGAAAAGCTGACAGCACCAAAAGCATATATAAATGTGGAGAGGGATTCAGAACAAATATCTGATCAAAATAAGAAAGAATTAATAGGGAAGGGGTTTTGAGGCAGAAAGGATTTGGGTCATCTCTAAGTCAGAAAATGTTTATCAGATGATTCCTTTGCATATGGCACTTTTCTTAGAGACAAGTAAAGCCAAGATGTATGTGGCACCTTCCCTGCTTTCAAAGAATTTTTATTACACAAATTACCTTAATGCATGGTGGAATGGAATAAATATCAAAGAGGAGAGCAAGTGCATGTTATGAGATCTTAGAGCAATCACATGATGGGTGCATTAATGGAAAAAAAGAGGTGACATGTAAACAAAAGAGGTGACATGTAAACAAGTTATTGAAAGATAACTAAAACTTCTAAAAATGGCAGATCAGGTGACAAATTTTATGAGAAAGCATCACGAGGAATGGTAGAGAACAGGGAGTTGTCTAAGGAGGTAAATGAGAAAAGTAAGTGAATTCTACTTGGGAAATGACACAGATAGGATAAGGTAGACACAGTTATGTTTGCCCACTGAATACTCATTCTTCTTTCTTATGATAAAAATGTTTATCTTATTCTGGGGAGCAGCCACTCTTTTATCTCTTAGTCCTAATGGTTTGAATATGACTGCTACTCCTCTTTTCACAAAATCAGGAGTGAACATGTGATCAAAGCATGGCCATTTAGCACGGTCCTTCCCTGACCACAATGATTGGTTCAAAGATGCACATGTGACCCATCAGTCCAATAAGACTCAATCTTTGGGTTTTTTTTTTTTTTTTTGAGACAGAGTCTCACTTTGTTGCCCTGGCTAGAGTGAGTGCCGCGGCGTCAGCCTAGCTCACAACAACCTCAGACTCCTGGGCTCAAGCAATCCTACTGCCTCAGCCTCCCAAGTAGCTGGGACTACAGGCATGCGCCACCATGCCCGGCTAATTTTTTTCTATATATTTTTAGCTGTCCAATTAATTTCTTTCTATTTTTGGTAGAGACGGGATCTCGCTCTTGCTCAGGCTGGTCTTGAACTCCTGAGCTCAAACAATCCGCCCGCCTCGGGCTCCCAGAGTGCTAGGATTACAGGCGTGAGCCACCGCGCCCGGCCTCAATCTTTGGTTTTGATTAAAAAAGGTCTAGGATGGGAGGATGTGTTCCTGGAGCAGCCAGAGACCATCATAAACGGAGCACCTGCCTGAGAATGAAGCATCCAGAGAAAAATTCAGAGCCAAGGGTCAGGGATGGTGTCCTGAACTTGCCCTAAATTTTCAGTTATGTGAGCCAATACCCCTCTGCCCTTTTTTACTTGAGTTTATTTGAATTGGATGTAAATTGTTTGTAATGAAAAGGTCCTGGCTAATCCACAGGGCGTGGAAGCCCCATCTTGGAAACTAAGCAGAGTATAACAAACTTGAATTAATAGAAGCAGTTGAGCCATGTTGAGATGGGTGAGAAAAGAGACTGGAGAAATATAAATACAAGTTGGCACAGAGCTGAGGACAAGATTGATATATCAACAAGTAAGAGACATTCCAGTGTTTTTTGAGAAGTAGACTGATGTAGTGAAGATTTTATCTTTGCCTCTTTCTTACGAGTAATTTTTTAGTTTTCTGCTTTCTACCCTTTCTACTCTGGCATTGATCATATTTACAGCAAGTCTGGTTTTGTTTCTTATGTCTATCTTTTGTGTAACTTAACACTTAAATTGATCAAGACTCTAAATCTCAGATATTGTACCTCTATGAAAAGAGACAAGCAGAATTTCCTTGAGATAATACACAGTGAGCATAGTCTCACCAGATACTTCCCAGTTGGATTTCATATTTTCTTCTTTCAAATCAACATACCACAGAATTAATATTTTTCTTATGGCAATAAACCCAGTATGACTTGCGCTATTGTTACATGGTACTTGTCTTCAAACTACCCAAACCTTATCCCCTTTTACCAGATTGTAGCCTCGTTGGTAGTCAGGTATTAAACATTGTGCATATTTTAGAAGAAATTTTTCACAATGCCAGTCCATTCTCTTGAATATAATAGGTAGTCAAATGCTTATGGGGATATTTTTCCTTTAAATAAAACCATTACATTTCTATTAAAGCATATACTAGTATCTAGGCTTAGAGAATGGTTGCCTGCTAGAAAATTTTGTTACTCTTTGAATGATTAAAGGAAGAAATAGCTCGTGGAAGAGACTGTTTTGACATTTTGAATATGCACATGTATTTATTCCAAGAAAGGAGATGCTATTGTCCCCATGGGTCATAGGAAAGCCTTGGATGTTTCTAGGAGTATAATTCTAACTCTTAATGTCTCCTACTTTCTTTTTATGCTACATTCAGTAGTTTTCTTTTTTATAAAATTATTACATATATGTAGATGATCCCTTCTACAGGAGATGGAGCTTAATTCCTCCCCTCACCTTCTACTCTTTCCCCTTGAGGGTGAGCTGGACTTAGTGACTCATTTCCTATGCGTGGAGTAAGCTAAGGGAAAACAGTAACTTTACAGTGGAGAATCCTGGCAGACACCATCTTAACCCATTGATGAAACTTAACATCAACCATGTTGTCATGTGGAGAACACATACCCCTGATGTGATGTGACAAAAGGGCACTTTCCCTCTGTTGTTTCCTTTTCAAAACCCTATATCTCTATTCTAAACATGAGAAAAATAACAAAAGAGGCCAGAATAGGGGACATTTACAGGATATTTGGCTGGTACTGCTTGAGGCTGTTAAGGCCATGAAAAGCAAGAAAGACTAAGAAACCGTCACAGAAGAGACTGGAGAGACTTGACTAAATGCAATGTGATACTCTGGATTGGATTCTGAAACAGAGAGAAGATGTTAATGAAAAAAATGGAAAGCTAAATAAAGTCTGGAGTTTATTTAGTAGTAACGTACCAATATAAGTTTCTTCATTTTGACACAAATGTACCATACCCAGATAAGATATTAACTAATGTAAGATGGGGGAAACTGGGTGAAGGAGCAGGAACTCTCAGTGTTAACTTTGCAACTTTTCTGTAAATCCAAAGTTATTCCAAAATAAAAAGTTTATTTAAATAATTGTATGAAGTATTTCAGTCACACAGAAAGTTAAGAATATAATTAACACCATATATCCATCGCCCAATTTAAGAAAGAAAAATTACAAATATAAATTTTTTCATGTATGTCTCCATAATCCTGATATCCTTTTCTTGAGAGGTAACTACTATCTAAATTTGTCTTTGTCATTTCTGTGTGTGTCTTTATGTTTTTTCTACATATACTTGAATCTATAGACTGTGTATAATATTGTATTATATATA
>NW_012153507.1:2132322-2140556 GCF_000956105.1 Propithecus coquereli
CTATAGACTGTGTATAATATTGTATTATATATATTTAAACTTGAATTAATGATATGATACTGTGTGTACATATATATATTTTTTGGCTTACCATGTTCACCCAGTAATATGGTTTTGAATTTCATCTATGTAGTTGATCAGTCTTGATCCAGTCATTCATTCAACAACTATTTATCATGCCAGGCAGAGTACTAAGTGCTTGG
This sequence comes from Propithecus coquereli, assembly GCF_000956105.1. Classification (NCBI taxonomy): domain Eukaryota; kingdom Metazoa; phylum Chordata; class Mammalia; order Primates; family Indriidae; genus Propithecus; species Propithecus coquereli. The sequence continues at coordinate 2,132,526 of NW_012153507.1, forward strand.
GATTCAGCAATGAATCAGATATCCCTGGAAGGCACTGTGCTCAGAGATGTACATATAAGAAGTGTTGATAAAGTCACAGTATGGTTAAGGAGCTATCACACTTTAAGAGGCTGTAACATGGATATTTGTTTCTAGCTTCAGTGTTTAGACAACCTGAATATTCCCTGTGTTGGAGATTTTTCTCTTGATGGCCTTCAGACATGTTTTATTTGATCTACTCAATGTCTTTTAAAATTTTGCATTAGTGATCAAGAGCATTTAAAAATTAAGAGATTTCTCATATGATCTGAATTTCCTGAAAAAATCTGTCTCTACTGGACAGATTCCAACATGGTTACCACTGAGAGGAGCAGAGGAGCTGCTGCTCTGAGTTCTGTACAGCCCACTTTGCCCTTGTCATGACTGCCCTGTTTCTCAAGCACCCTGGGAGATTTCAGACACTTGAGTTGTACAGTTAGGTATGTGCATGCTCCTCGTTATCCACATATGATCTCTTAAATGTTGTCATTGATACTGTCGATAAATATGGGAGAGTGAAAAGATATGTATATATCCACACATAGCTTGAGATTTTCAACACTGTATATGCTTTGGCAACTTTTTTTTTTTCCCCTAAAGAGAGTGATATCATTTCTTATGGATACACAAACCTGTTTTCTACAAATGGGCACAGTTTTCTAAATTTGATGCTTTTATTACAGTTTATTACACTGTTTCTTGAGGGCTTAATGTGTGCAGGACATGGTTCTAACTGCTGAGATGATTCAAAGAGATACATTGTAGGGTGGTAAAACACATTCATAAATAACTTCATAATTCAGCATATTTACAGCACTTGCTGTGAGCTAGGAACATGCAAAGGGAACTTGCTATATGCCAAGGGAACAACATGGGTGAATAAGATGATTCTTGACCTCAAGTACTTTATTAGTATCTAGGGCAGTGGTCCTCATACTTCCATGTACTGACATGGAGATTTCTTAGCCCCCACAATTTCTGATTCAATGATTGAGGTAGGGTGCAGGCATCTTCAGTTTTGATAAGTATCTCAGAGAAAGGCAGGTTTACTGTGAAGCTATCAGGACTTAAGTGGCAGGGTTCTTCACTTGCACTGGTTCTGTGAATTCTGGAAGTCATGGGAGTTATAGTGTTCTAGATGAAGAGGGGGTGAACCAGGATTCCATCAGGAACGATTTCTATGCAAGCATTGTAAATTTTCTAAAGTGACCTCAATTTCCAAGTCTCTTGTAAAGTAGACCCTCTATGGGTTCCCCATCCATAGATTCAACCAACCTCTGATTGAAAATATTTGGAAAAAAAATTCTGCAAAATTCCAAAAAGCAAAACTTGAATTTTCTGTGCATGGAGTACTACATTGAATCCATTCAAATGAAGTAATGTGTAGGCATTGTATTAGGTATTATAAGTAATCTAGAGATGATTTAAAGTATATGGGAAGGTATGCACAGGTTATATGTAAATACTATGCCATTTCGTAACAGGGACTTGAGCATCTGCAGATTTTGATATCTGTAGGGGTTCCTGGAACCAATCCCCCACAGATACCAAGGGACAAATGAAATTTGTTGTGATTTCTTTTCTTGCGCTAAATATTCACTTTGAGTCTAACTTTGATTTAAAATCTTATATTCTGTTCTTAAAAATGACCTCACCACAGTATATAAGCTTCGGGCAGTTAGCCTCGGGTGATTCTGGTGCATGCGGTTCCTGAACCAATCTTTGACAAATGCTGATCCACAGTTTATGGAATGGGATGGGAGATAGAATATCAATTACATGTAATGCTGGTGAGATGTCATGAGGGTTGTTGTCAGAGAGTCAAAGATAATACTAGAGGTGAACATGGGAAAGTAAAATTTAATTTTGACTGGGAATTTTAGGCTTTATGCCTAACAAGCATGTGAGCACTTGAGATGCTATGCAGCAGCAATTTGGATAATATCACTTATTTTCTAAATATAGTCCCTCCACAGGGATGTGTTAGAGGGGTATCTAATTGTAGGTATCTTAAAATTTTGGTATTGATAGGTTGATGGGCATGTACCTTTATAGGCAGTCCACCCCTCAATTACTCTGCCCCTGTTCTTCCTGCACTCTCTAGTTTTTCAAAGTTGAGTGCACTGTTTTCCACACACTTCCCACCTTTCTCCTCACCTGCAGGCTCAGACTCTCCCCTTTCAGGGGTAGTCCTCACTGAGGCAGAAGATATTTTAACAGCCTCAGCTCTACTATATAATTGGGCTTTCATTTACATCCATAGCCCAGAGTTGGTGACACACCTCGGACTGCTAGATTCTATACCTGGCTATTTCTCAAGATTTTGCCAAAAGCAGAACTAGGCCACAGAAGGTATATTTATATGTGGTTTACTTCCATTCCTCTCATTCCTCCTAATCCCCAGAAAAACCAAGCACTGAGTTCTAGCATAACATACCCCATGATTTGGCTTAGTCCAAACTGAACTTCCTGCAGTCACAATTTCTACTGAATGTTAGCCTGTGACTACTGAAGAACAATGTTTGCACAGAATCTGGGGCTGCAAATGGTATGAAATGATTTTCTAAAGTAGTACGGAGACATTATGGCCATGCCCTCTCTTCTCTTCATTTGCTGATAATAGCCTGATCACAGTACAACTTTTGAAGGCAATGGGTCTTATCAGGAATCTTACTGAAAACAGAGCCCAAGAGATATCCCCCATTCTCTTAAAGATAAATAGGTAGCATGGTTTCTAGTTATCTTTTGTAGTATCCCAATTAGCACAGGGTTGAGATAGAAATGAATGAATGATTGAATTGTGGGTCCTGATAACTGTATATTATCTAGCATATCTGATAATACCTTTTGCATGCTGAGCAGTTTAATGAAATATTTTACATATATTATTATGTAGGCCTTAGCAAACTCATTGTATATATAGATGACAAAACTGAGACCTGATGAGAATGTGTATCTTGCCCAAAGCCACACAGCAATAAAGAGAGTTGGAATTTGAACTCAGGTCTTAGAGATTCCAAATTCACTTTTAGATCAATGGTTATTTGTCTTATCATGTTTAAGGCATACTCCTCATAGGTCTATATGTTTTATAGCTATTTACAGTTTCTATGCATATTCCCAAGGCAAAGTTATTGATAAAGAATTAGAATCAACCTAGACTGTATGCAACCCAGGAAAAAGGGATTCTTAGCAGTAGTGCCTTGGAAACCTAAGAGATTAGGTGAGGTTATTTAAAACAACCCAGGATAAAGGTAATAGGATTTTATCATGGATGTTCCTCAAATCTGTAGAAGTGTTTCTTTTTGACCAGAAAGAAATAATCTTAGTAGGAGTCTTAATTGGTGCATGGAACCATTATTTCTACTATGCTAACTCTGAGCTATCAAGACCCCATTTGGGCACATCCTACCTAATTTATGTTGTAAAAGAAAAAACAGGTGGCCAGTGATATCATTTCCTAGGGTTAACATAAAGCATTTAGTTAGTTATATCTCCAAATGATAGCCCCATCACTCTTTGCATTTTTGCAATTGGTAAAAGGATCGCCATCATATCATTTGACTTACCCACTAAAAGGTCCCTGCACAATCATTTTGTGAGTGTTGGGGCTACTGCAGTATAAGTGCCCAAAGAACTATAAACTCTGTCTCTTCGTTGACTCTTAATGTGTTGTTGCAGACAGTGAAATTGTGGCATAATGGCTCCAGGGGAAAATTATAGAGTTATTTCTGGTGGAATGGAGATGTCATCAAAGACAAAAGAGACCTTTAGAAACAATGCCACTGGCTGTACTTTCAAAGCCACGTAATCTGGGAGTATAGATCCCACAATGTGGCAGTGCCAGTGCTATGCAACAGTTGTGTCTGTGGACCCAGCTTGTGCTTCTTTCTCTGTGACTGTCTCATCATCTCACAGACTTCTGGTGTGCCATGATTAGCTATGAGTCTGTCTTTTTCTTCCCTCACTCTTGGAAATAATGTATTTTATTTTTTTTAGTATAACATAGGATAATTCCACTAAACAGCAGTCATCTGTAAGCCTGCCAAACCAGATAACGTTTGGCTCACTTTTCTAGCCCAGTCCCCTGAGAAAAAAATAGTGAAATCCCAGAAAAGTTTATTGAGGTATAACATGTGTTGCTTAACGGTACTGCTGCCTCTTAAGAAACAAAATGAACACTATCCAAGGCCAAATATCTTTTGAGAATGTGGATGTATATCATCCCTTTCTAGACTGCTGGATAACTATGTTCAAATTTTTTTTTCTATTTAAAATTTTGAAAAGGCAGTATTTACCTGTCAAGGCTTTGAAATCCTGTGATTTGAAAGAAAGGATTCATGGGAGCTCTGGGGAACAGGGATTGATACTTCCTCTTCTCAGCATCCTCCACAGTGCCTGGCATGGAGTGGACTCAGTGAGGGTGAATCACACTGCCTGGAACGTACCTAGTGTGTTTTATGGTCACTTCCGCACGCCCCTCAACACTTCCTTTTTCTCCTGAATGAGATTTACATTGAAGCATACGCACATTTATATTTACCCTTCTTTCAGGGACAGTGCAGATCCAAGTGCCCTCTGCACGTGTGATTAAATATTAATTAGGCTTCTAATATAAGCAAGTGAGTTCACAGGCCCCAGTGTCACATGAATAATTTATGAGGTACCCGAAGGCTCAGCCTGGAAAGCTGATTGGCCACTTTGGATTTGTATAATTACGAAGTTTCATTATTAACAGTGGAAGCAGTGGAGAGATTTGCCTAGCTTGAGGGACTTTGAAAGCATAAGCTGTCTCATTAGGGAAAAAGGGAATAAGGCAAAATATGCAAACTTGTTAGCAGAAAAGAAGGGGGGTGGATGAGATTTGAACTTAGCTTTCAAACATGACTATGGTATGTATGCTTTAAAAATATATATAGTAAAATTTGTATTCTGATTGATAAGCATGTTTGCTTTAAAATTTTAGTATACTGAGCAGTGCTTCAAAGGTTTTGTTCTAAATCGAAGGCCAAAATCTTTAATATTTTACTGAAAAAGCCACAGGTAGCCTAATGGGCCCTGTGGAGTGAGAGGTTTGGAGGTAAAAGAATGAAGACAGTCCAGGGCTCTTGCTAGAATGTGTGTTGTGCATGCAATTAAATCTCAAGGTCAAACAATTTACAGACAATTACTTTTCTAACATCTCCAGAAATGCCTGCTTACACGTCTTTAATTTTAAATGATACTGATATTCCAATTCTCCCCAAAGGTTAATGCTGACTAAATCCAGCTGTGACCTGACACAACGCGACAGCACAGTGCCTAATTATCCTCTGGATAGTCATTTACTTGAAACCATTAAAGGAATAGGCTGAGAAGAAGATTTAGGACCCTGAAAAAATGTTAGCCTGACTTCTTTCTTCTTGAAGATGGGATGGGCTGAAAAATAAAAATAAAATCCTGCTAAATGTTAGCCATTTGCTTTGATGGCAGAAAATTGTTCATCCCACTCTGTTTTTTTACAGGTTAAATTGCTAACTAGTTCATTTTATCCATTGCCTACGGCTGGCGCTAAATGTCAGTGACAAATTTTGTACTTGTCTTGAAGAATGAATTAAGTTATGCACAAAAGCTATAGTGCTCTTTTAAGATGAGTGAATTGCAGAGGGAAAAAAGTTGCTCTTTTGAAAAAGGATTATTTTGATTAAAGGCCTTTTCTATTGTAGCTGAAGACAGGTAGTGGTTTAAGATAATTCCAACAGTTACCTCCCACAGAGGCTGCAGTCCTTTACTAGAAATTTCTCTAAGAGCAATTGTGTCAAATTGTATACTATGATTATTATCATAAGACCATTAGTGACAGTGAAAGAAATTACTAAAAAATTTTTTTAAAAACTCTAGTTTTCATTAGCAAGAGTAAAAATCATGGTTTTCTGTCGTGGGGTCAGCATTCCATCACTGTTACATAAACCTTTCACAGTGAGTTGAAATGGAAATTAAAGAGGCACACGTGCTTGCCAAAATGTTGCTAAAATGAAACCTTAGGTCCTTCTGTAACTTATAATAGGAAAATATAACAGCACTTGGTAGACAGACTTTCTTGCCTCTTGGTTTTAGTTTCTTGGCAATTGAGTTCTGACTCATCATCTCTCGATGAAAACTATCAGTAGTTATTGATGTCACATTGTAAACTGGTTAATTATCTCTAGCTTATATACAATGATATTTGTATCAGTTCTATTTCTTGTTTTCATTTTTCTTTATAAGGAATATTTTTGCTTATTTGGTGTATAAATAGTAGTTTGCATACAGTTTAATAATAGTAATTTTGTCATAGTATTGAATTATTCTAGCTAAATTTTAGCACCCTTGATAAGCAAAACGTGTAGTATAAAATAGTTTTTAAACTACAGTGCTAATATGAACATTGCAAAGTTGTGGATACTTGAAGGGAAATTTCACCTCTAGTTCTAAGAGATGGGCATTTTTTTGGTGGAGATAGAATTTATTTTGATGAACTCCAAGAATGTGACTGACTATGATTAGCTTATAATTTCTATTCTTTTAGTCTAAAATGTTTACTTGAAGGAACAAAAATATGTTGATTTTTTTTGTGTGTGAAATAGTAATACAAAGTTTTTTAGTTAGAATTGTCCTTGTGCTGTAAGGGGCAAGTATAACCATGCTTTGTTAATTGTACAGCATTCTATCATACTGTGAAACTATCATAGGGAATTTGATTTTAACGAAAACTATAATGATTAGTTTTTAAGCTTTAGTTAAATAATTACTTACTTGGGATCAGCTCTTTTAAATGTTATTTAAATTAATAAAATGAGTTGTCAAATCAGCTGTTACTAAAGTGATAGATAAATATAGGTGTTTGAACTTCTGTTAAGACCTAGTGTTCAGCCTTGGCAAGGAATGGCTTTTGTGGTCGAATGATTTTCTCTTTTACTCCTCAGTCCCTGACCCATTTTCTAACTACTGCAATCCTGTTCTATAATTATGGGTAGTGCGCATGGCCTCTCATTTGGAGTTGCCATTATCTTCATCCTTCCCAGCAAGAGTTTCAGTCCGATGATGTAGAACAAGATTTTGAGGAAACAGTCCAGGCATCGGTATTAGGGAAAAGAGGTCTCCAAGAATATTGTTTAGGACAGTTTTTCTTGGGGGGGGGAATGTATGTGTGTGTAGTGTGGTATGCTGTGGTGTAGTGGGGTGTGGAGAGGGAAGTGCTAGCTGAAATTAAATAGAATTTTATCTATAAAAATTGATTTTTATATGTTTTCCTGAGTGTGGGCTCATACCATCTCTTTGGCTAATTCTGCAATGATGAGTTGCTCAAACTATCACCACGGGGTGTGTGTCCACATTTTCCATGACTTCGGTTTTGGGAAACTTGGACCCCGCATAATGGAGATCATGTGGCTGGCTTATTTGCCTCATTGGAATAGAGTTCATTAACTGTACAAATGTGGTTCTGATTTTACCCAACTCTTTTCTCTCCTTTTTGTATATTATGGTCCATATAATTAGCACATTAAACTTATAGGCTTAAAGAAAATGTGATTTAGTTTTCAATAAATAACTATGTTTAGTGATGAGTGTTTTTGCTAGGTAGATTTTGTCTTCAAATTGTTCCCACTGTGACTTGTTGGCATTAATAAGGCTACTGAAAGGGTCAGAGGGAAGGGCAGGGAACATTATTTTTCCCAATGAAAATCATCTCTATTTATCTCTATATATGTGGGTTGAGAATGCAGACCTACTAAAAAGTATTCAATATTGCAAGAGGTACGTAATGAAGCCTAGAATATATTTTGGCTTTTTGCTTCCGTGTAGCTTCTTGTATAATCAATCCCACTGTGTTTACAGGTGAAATATTATGCTTTTTTGAAAAAAAGATAATAGAATTGGTTGGAATGTAGAAACTTGAAGAGTAAAGTCTTCTGCAATAATGTAGACTGAGAGCCAAAGTAGTTTGATTTGTACATAAGTTGGTCATATAATAGCAAAATATCTTTTTGTGCT
>NW_012153507.1:2140956-2142218 GCF_000956105.1 Propithecus coquereli
GGGTATCTTTTTAACCCCATCTGTTTTTCAGAAAGGTCTCTCTCCTTTAGTGGTTAATTTAATTTTGATCTTTTATTGCTAAATAGTATGCTAGACATTCTCTCTTAAGAGCTATGTACTGTATTTGACGTTCCACTTTTTAAATCTTAAATCTTGTTTTCTGTCCCTGTTACTTATTTCTACACCCATTAAATTTAAACTGTCTCCTTCTCCTTCCCACATGAATGTAGAGACCACAGGGCTTTTCATAGGTGATATAGAGCACATAGAGGAGGAGTCAAAAATATTGAAAAATGACCTCACTTTTGTAACTGTAATATAGACCTGAACTTAACACAAAATCCGTAAATTAATCACTGTGTCTTTCCACTGACTTGGACTTTCTAATTGTCACATGTAATGGTTGTGGGATACTAATAACCAAAACGAAATAATCAACTGAAATTAATAGTTTATTTATTTGTTCCTAGCTCAGAAGGTCAAAGCACACTGAAGAACATCTAAAAATGTGGACATCATGCTGAACTTGCAGCGAAGTTTGTCCAATTTAGATATCCTGTCTTTCCAACTTAGATCCCCTTTCCCTTGAGTATGTCTTTCCCTGTTTTGGCTGAAGCTGTGGACTTACTGAATTAGTCATGGAGTTTATTAGGGAAACCAACCTGAGAAACCACAAAGAAGTTAGATCTTTTATGTCCGCTTAACATTTATTTTATTATTTTTCTGTGGGAAATTGGAAATAACTTGGACTGTAGAAGTATTGCTTCAAGCAGACCCAATAGATGAAACATTTTGCTTTATAGAACAAGCAAGTTACTGGTTATTTGCTTTATAATACTAAGGATAATGAAAATAGCAACTTTACTTTTTTGAGCACTTGCTGTATGTTAAGCACTTTATAAGATCATCTTATTTAATCCCCACATTTACTCTGCAAGATAGTTATAATCTCTATTTTACAGATGAGAAAACTGATGTTCACTGTTACACAATATGTATTAAATGAGTGAATCGATTACATCACCATCATTATTTTCTTGCTTTCATCTGTTTTTAAACAGAAATACTCTATAACTGGAAAAAAAGAGAATAAGTATAAATTATTTGAAGTGAAAGTTTGTACACATATTTTTCTCATGACATTCAAGTTATGGCTCTGGCTTTTTGTTTCCATCTCTACTCCCTTGAAATATTTTGCTGTGCATATTGGAACAGACATCTGTCTATCAGACATTTGTGATCTTCTAATCAAATAAGATCAC
>NW_012153507.1:2143753-2154014 GCF_000956105.1 Propithecus coquereli
AATAAAGTGATGAGTAAATTTATCTATGTCATTTAAAAAATTTTCACATCAAAATGCTCTAGAGACTGAGAATTCATTTGATTTCCATTTCCTGAGAGGTCTGTATCATCTTTGATAATTTACCTGAAGACATCAACTTTGCCATACTACCTGTGGAAAATATTAAATTAGTTCTTAAAAGTCTTACTTTTTATAAAATGTTTATGTACAAAAATATGTTTGATGCAAATAATAATTTAAAATATCAGTTCAGTGCTATTTTCAGGTTTTTTTCTCAAACACTTGAGAAATCTGAGAATATCTTTTATTCTTTTTCCCGTTTCCTTTACCATAGAATGCTGTCCTTTTTTGTTTTTTTTTTTTTTTTTAAATGGCAATTCTTTGGTGTGTCACAGTTGCTGAGGTCTGAAAACCCTTCTTTCTGTCTGTCTCCTCACAACTTGTTTATATTGTAGTTGCAGTTTTGGAAAAAATATTACAAGGTAAAATGAAGTGCGTATGTATGAATGTGTAGAATGTGTGGTTTCACAATAATTTGGAATTTTCTAGTCTTCAGTAGAATTGATTACATGGAGTATGGTGAACTGCATTTGTTTCTTGCTTTTGGTTTTAATTTGTGTAGTATCAGACACCCTTAGAGTAACAAAAACAGATATGTAGAGGTCAAACTAGTAGAAAACTTAGTATCATTAGTTCAGCTCCTCATTATACATTGTTTTATTTGTTTGTTTTTCTGCTTTTTCCCCCAAAGCAAATAATTTGGGGTTCATTAACATAAGAAGAAATAGGAGGACAAGCACTTTAATATGTTACCTATGGAAATATTTCAACCTTGTATGAGAAAATTAATAAATTTTAACATCTGGTCAAGCAAATTTCAATGAGCAATAGCCTAATCTTGCCATTACAGATAAGAATGAGATCACATGTGGTTCTTGAAGGGGAAAAGGACTACCATGTTTTAAATATCCACTATTTGTTAGGTTGGGTTACCAGAGATCCCAGTTTTTATAGGTCAGTCCAGTTTACGCTTAGTGTTCTGGCCTCATTACTATTACTGCTTCAGTTCACTCTCAAACCACATGAAATATATGAATTGAATCTATACTTTCTTTTCCATTTGTCTAAACATTCTCTAATGGAATTAAATCCCAGGAGTTTGGATTTCTAGTTTGGATTTCCAGTTAACAAACTGTGTGATTTAGGTCAAATTATTTACTTCTCTGTAAATCAAGTTTCTCAATAGCAAAATAGGAACAACATACCTTTCATATAAAATAATAATGGCTCACCAGAACTTGCATGGCTAGTTCTTTTAGAACATATGCAGAGAAACTACTATTATCAGATAAAAATTATTATTATTTCACGGTGGTATCAAACATATTAAGGTGTATGATGGCTTGGCTCATACAGACCTTCATTCAAATCCTGGCTTAGCACTTTTAGAAAATATGATTGTTTGGGGAATTACGTTGCACTGTGGATTTTTCCTTTTTTCTTTCTCCTTTTTTTGCGGGGGGTGTTGTTTGTTTTGTTTTTCATTTGAAAATAACAGGAAAAGAGCTAATGCAACTCACCTCTATGGCACAGACTTGGTAAATAATAGGCCCTCAATAGATGTTAGTTTTTCCTTCCCACTTTTATAAAAATACTTGGACAAACAAGCTTAGAGTCACATGAATGCGGCTTACCATTGTTGTTATATACTAATGAAATATTGTGTTCCATCTGATTTTGGTCACTTAAATCACTACACTTAAATTTTCTTGATTATTATATTTAAGCAAGGATAAAAGATTAAAAACGACCCTTTATTGTAGGTAGATCTTGTCTTAGTGAAGGGGATTGAGAAAAGCTAGGAAACATATTAGCTACTTGAGCCAAAAAGGATGTGGTTTTCGTGGGCATCAATTCTAGAGGTAGTGACCAGAGTAGAAGTTTTGTCAACTGTCTGGAAATTAAGAAGAAAGAACCTGAGCAGAGGACCAAACTAAGATTGGGAAGGGTAGGGAGAAATGTGATTGGGGTCTAGATGTATCCTTTGGCTTTAACCAGGTCTAATTTCGAGTAAATACCAATCTTGAGTAGGGAATGTGGGTAGGGCTGTGTTTATAGAAGACAGGGTTGGGAGGAGTAATATGTAGAGTTCAGGAAATTTTAGCCCGGATTTCAAGCTTGGTGGTACTGTGGGTCCCAAGACTTTGGTTGAAATTATTGCAAATCTGCCTTCTTATGACTAAGGAAGAAAGATGTGGATGGAATAAATCAAGAGCTAATGTCTTGGTTGGCTTCTTTTTTCTTTTAAATCAAATTCGCTATTCAGTAGTACCTCTACACCAAAATGCTAATTAGGAATTGAGTATGTGAGATTTTCTTTTGCACTGGGGCACAAATGAATATATAATCTCAGAATCATTTACTAGTAGAAGGTTAGCGTTCTGTATCAAGCAAGTTTTATTCATCAGTTTATTCCAGAATTTAAGGCAAATAAATGGTTAAGCAATTATTTTTAAAAATTATACTTATTTTCCCCTGAAATTCTACTGCTAAAGAACATGCTTGTAAATGTATCTAGAAAGTCTATTTATTGTACCTTAAAAACTTTTTTTTTTGGTTGTTGAGTTAGAAGGATCACTCTCTCAAGCCCACAATCAATTGTGACTACATCCATAAAACTAACAGTGGATGTACATTTTCAAAATTGAAAGTCATTATAAAACAATGTAGGCCACTGTAAATCATAGCTAAAAACAGTCATAATGGAAATCTTTTATCTACGTCTGATCCACTAACATGCAGTTATTCTGAGAACTAATAACTTTTTCTTGGAGATAGGGCCTCAAATTCAATTTTATAGCTCACAGTCCCAGTAAATAGAAAAAGTCTGCCAAACCTGCCTTTATAAATCCTAGTGATTTCGTGTTTTTACCACAAGTATTAGACTAGAAAAAATGAGAGTGAGGTTTGATGGGTTTTTACTTGGCCAATAAGCTCTGCCATGTCTGTATGTGAGGTTTTGTTATTAATTTTTATATTAGTTCAGAGATATATAACTAGCATTAATTATTTCAGTAAATTCCAAGAGTACTTGGGAGAAATATTTGCTCCTCTCTCAAATAATAATTCAGCCTCAACTGTTTGAATAGGCCATCAATCTTCATTTTTTACTCATTGAGCAGCTGAGCTACAATAATCGACTCTTACCCCAGTGTTATTAGAAGGTAGTATGCTGCTCACTTTCTGGCATTGGTTCTCTTTGATGCTTCCTAGTTCCAAAGGAGAAATTTACTAAAGTACAGTGCTCTGGGAAAAGAAAAACTTAAAGGACCAGCTTGCTTCTTTCAACCTGAGATACTGACTTCTTGTGAAGGGGTTTAGATCCCAATGTTGATATTAGCTTTTAACATTATATAGTAATATTTTCAAAGAGCTATTTCATTTTTGTTTAAACATTTTTAAATTTTTTATTGAATTTATATTTAAAAGTTAAATAGTTTCATCAGAGATTTTTAGTTGCACACAAAAGAAACTAGCTAATTTAAAGCAGAAAAGGAATTTGTTAGAAGGATATTAGATATTATCCAATTATTAAAAGGATATTAAAAGGAATCTCTGGAAACACTAGAGACTCAGGCTCGTAGGCTACACAGACTAAAACAAATCCCAAAATTATTTCACAGAATGATCTGTTGGACACAGATATGGCACCTTGCACGCCCGACTATACTTACCCTGGACCCTGGGGGCTGCCACTAGAATTGCTGCCTTTGGAATTTGGTTGTAGTTCCTGCTGCTACTGATCTCATTCTTTCTAGAATAGATTCTACGTTGTCATTGCAATAAGGTGGCACTCTGCTGCTTGGCTTTGCTGAATATCTTCCCATCCTGGAGGCTAACCCAGAGATTAAAATAATGAAAACTCTACAAGAATGCATTGGTTCATCTAGTAGGGATGTGAGCTTCTAGTCACTGGAATTGTTCAAGTGGAGACTAGATGAGAACTTGGGATATTTTAAAGGGTATTCCTTCTTTGGCTAGGGTTTGAACTAGATAATGTTTAAGGTTCTGTACAATTTTTAGTGTATAGCTGGGAAAAGTTTTAGGATATATTTATTCTCCCATTTGTTAATTTCCTTGCTTTCTCTTCCCTCTCTTCATCTGCAAGGGTGTCTGTTGGAATTGTACTCTGCATGTCCCTTTCTAGATGCTACTATAGGTGAATGAAGATAGGATGTAGGTTTGTGCATCAGTCTTATACTCTAAACAATGACTGCTTATGACTTAATAAACCCAGAAATAAAGACAAACTATTTTAGATGTTATGGACTTCCAGTTTAATACAGTAGATTGAATACAAAAATTTATCTTTGTTCCTTGTGAAACTCAATTAAAATGACAGAAAATTAATAAATATATAAACACATATGGACAAAAAGAATCTAAGAGGAAAGTAGGTTACATGTTTCCAACTTTGGAAGATAGAAAGCTTATGTAAAAGGGTTACCTAACTTGATGCAGCAAGAAATGTGAGCTGATTGTTTTCAAAGTCCTATGAAAATTTCAGGAATTGTAGGCATCAGGTAATTTTGTTATATTTAAACAATATAATGTTATATTGAGTATTTAGACTTGAGATCTAATGAAAATGGGAATAAATGACATAAATCATGAGAAATAAAAACTTTTATTTTAATGTTAGGCTCAAAGAGTGAGAAAGACCATAAAAAATAAGGAGAAAAAAGATCACATCTTGTTAAATAGTTCAATTCTCCTTCATGAAGAAAAGTCAGCTCAAGTCTTAGAAGGTGAAATATTTCTCTTCAAATTTATATATGCTTCTCAGAAGATTTCATGCTTCCAGAAATTTTAAAAAAGTATTCTAGATATTTTAGTAAAACTTCTGAAATACTGCTGCATCTCTGTTGAAAATTAATTGACTCGTTCATTTGCACATTTATCCAATAATCATTTTCTCATAGATATAGTCAGAGGTTGAGAGAACAACAGTAAACAAGATAGGCACAATCCCTATCTTCATGAAGTTCACAGCCTTGAAGTAAAGACAAATTTTATAGTCTTAGAGCAAGCACTTCTTACTCGAAGAGAAAAAGAATGTCTTGTCATGTGATAAGTGTTTTTCATTTAATCCTCATAGAAGCTCCATGAGGCTTCATTTTAAAAATCTGTGTTAATATATTAATAATAGTAACTATTATTTTGGATTGGTGTAAGGATCAAATAAGATAATGGATATCCTTGGCTTAATGAGTACCACTAAATAACCATTAAACAATTGTTAGCTATACTTTATCTTTCTTCTATTCTTATGATTGTGATATATGCTGTAGGACCCCACCTGTACAAATGAAGGAAGCGAAATTCAGAGGATGCTTAATGTTTCTTGGGTATTAAGTGGTGGAATTGAGATTTGAATCCAAGTCTATCGTACTTAAGACTGCATGCTCTCTCCACTCTATTATAAATATTCTTCCAGTACACTATGTAAAATCTTCCTGTTCGGGCTGGCTTGCTGTTGAGCCAGTGTTTATGAAATAATCTCTGTAGGAAAATATTAACAGGTTTTCAAATAAGTGCCTTATAAATGAGCTATTGAAATATAATTTGCTTTTAAGTGGTGGTTTATTTAGCTATTGTGGAATCAAATGTATCCCTAGTAACTTGGAAATTTTTTGTCTCATATTTCTTAAAAGTCAGAAAGGGGTTAAAACATAGTTGGTGTTCTGATCTTCTTACTTTGGAGTGTCTAAGTAATGTGTGGAGGACCTCTTTGACTATAGGAAGAATTCTGTGTAGGGTGACCAGTTTCCTTTCTTAAAACCGTTTCCAAAGGTAGGCTTGGTTAGATTGAGAGCAGACACGTGGATCATTATATTACTGTATGACCAAGGATTCGATGACTAGGATTTCTTCTGAAGCTGGAAGGCAGGGAGGTAAGGTGGGGTAGCCGTGTCAGGGAGAATTAGACTGTACCCTATTTAGGAAGGGAAGAAAATACAAAGTAGAGGAAGATAGAAACATTTCTGTGACTGTTATTAGAGAGACAAAGTGAATCCAATTGGTTGGAGCCCATTCATGGTCTCTTTCTTTGATGTATTTGGAAGATTCTAAGGAAGATCTGAATCACTAATGTTAAGGCCACCTAGTGTGAGATAGTGAGCTGCTTTTGGATGACTTTATATATAGAGGTTCTAACTGAGCCACAAAAGAAGTAGTGAGGCATTCATGGGAAATTGCTGATTTCACTCAGTTTCACCACTAACCAGCTGTGGGATATATAATTTCATTATGGCTTATTTTACTCATTTACAAGCTGGAGACAAAATATGTTTTTTCTTTTCTCGTGGAATTGTTGTGAGGATGAATCAAAGCAAGGCACATGAAAGTCCCTTGAAAAGTCAAGCACCATGCAGATTAACCATATTATTAGTAGTAGTTGTAGGGACTCCCACAGTAGATCAAATGCCTGTATACCTTAATTTCTTCCACAGTTTTCTTAAAGAAAGTCATTTTTCTTTGGGTTTGAAAAGCCATTTTCTTTGGTTCTGAGAAAAGTAGCAAAAGAGCTATGGATGTAAAGTACCAATAAGAGTGCATACTGTCAGTACTGTGTGTTAAAATGATGTATGTTCATGACAATAATAACAGGGGTTTACATTTATTGAGAGCTTACTATATAAACAGACATTATAATACATACTTTGTATAAATTAACTCATTTAATCCTTACAGAAATCATATGAGACAGGTGATGTTATTATCCTTTTTTTTTTGTTCTATGAAGAGACTGAGGCATTGAAAGATTAAGCTTCCCAAGGTCAAACAGCTATTAAGGGGCTGAGTCTGGTTTAGAAGTCAGATATTCCATCTTAAGGGACTGCACTACTAACCACTACATCATTTAGGATTTAGTATTGATAGTATCAACCCTTGTCACTGATTTGGGTAAGCTCCATGACACATGCTCAGATACTCATAACTTTTATATAACTTTTATTTTGGAATACTGTACTTTTAAATTTATAGAAGAGTTGCAAAGATAGTACAGAGAATACCTGTGTAATCCTCACCTAGTTACCCCTAATGTTAGTATCTTACATAACTGGTTCATTTGACAAAACTAAGAGTTTAACATTGTTACATTATTATCAATAATTAAATTACATGCTGGATTCAGATTTTACTAGTTTTTCTCCAATGTCATTTTTCTGTTCTAGGATTCCATTCCAGGATATCACATTGCATTTTGTTGCATGTCTCCAAAGCCTCTTTTGCTGGGCATCAGTTTCATAGTTTTTCCTTGTTTTTCCTGACCTTGATAGTTTTGAAGAATACTTGTCAAGTATGTAGAACATCTTTCCATTTGAGTCTGTCTAGTGTTTTTCTCTTGGTTAGATTGGATTTATGGTTTTTGGGGATGAATTCCACTGAGTTTTAAGTGCCCTTCTCATTGCATTGTATCACAAGGTATTTGATATCAACATGTCTTATTACTAGTGATGTTAACCCTGATTACTTGGTTAAGTTATTGTTTGCCAGGATTTTCCACTATAAATTTCCTATTCTTCCCTTTTTGTACTTTGTTCTTTGAATTTAAGTCACAAAATCCAGACTATACATAAGTGGAGGGAGATTAAGTTCCAACTTCTGAAGAGGGGAGTATATTTGTATATATTACTTGAAAAATTTCTGAAAGGGATATTTGTCTCTTCTCTTGCTGCCTATTTTTTTAATTCAAGAATTTATTTATGTTCATATGGACTCATGTATTTTACCTGATACTTTGGGTTATTATCTAATACTATGTTATTTATTTTGTTGCTTATAACTTTAAGAAAGACATTCTCCTTGGCTTTAAAAAATGACTCAGAATATTTTATGTGCTGACATCTGAAACCTGCACTGAGTGTAAATAGACTCTGGTCATTTGTTAGTATTATGTGAAATTCATTATCTTGGTGCAAAAATATTTAATTATGATGAGTTTTTTAATTTAATTTAATTTTTAATCATAAATTTACTCTCTTAATTTTTAAGTGCACCTTACAGTATTGTTAACTATGTGCATGTTATTGCAAAATACATCTCTAGAACTTTTCATCTTGCATGACTGAAACTTTATACCCATTGAACAATACCTTCCTGTTTCCCACTCCCCCAGCCCCTGGGAACCACCATCCCACTTTCTGTTTCTGTGAGTTTGATTACTTTAAATACCGAATATAAGTGAAATAATGTGGTATTTGTCTTTTTGCGATTGGCTTATTTCAAAGCATGATGTCTTCAGAGTTCATCCATGTTGTAGCACATGACAAGATTTCCCTCTTTTAAGGCTAAGATTCCATTGTATGTATATACCACATTTTCTTCACTCATCTGTTGATGGACATTTAGGTTGCTTCTACCTCTTAGCTATTGTGAATAGTGCTGCAATGAATATGGGCATGGATATATCTCCTTGAGACTCTGTCTTCAATTCTTTAGAATATATACCTAGGAGTGGGATTGCTGAGTCATACTGTAGTTCTATTTTTAATTTTTTGAGGAGCATCCATTCTGTTTTTCATAGGGCTGCATCATTTTACAATCTCTAGACCAACAATGCTTAAGGGTTCTGATTTTTTTACATCCTCACCAGCACTTGTTATTTCCTGTGTTTTTTTTTTTTTTTTTATAGTGTCTGTCTTAACAGGTGTGAGGGTGATGTCTGGTGATTTCAATTTGGATTTCCCTGATGATTAGTGATTTTTAAAAATTTATTTATTTTTTTTTAATTCAGGATATTATGGGGGTACAAACATTTTGATTACATGTAATGCATTTGCCTTGCCCAAGCCAGGGCTACAAGTGTGCCCTTCCCCCATACAGTGTGCTCCGCTTCCATAGTTGTGGGTTTATTCCCCTCCAACCCCCGCAACGTGACCGGCACCCAGTGAGTATTACTACCATGTGAGCATCTTAGTGTTGATCAGTTAGTACCAATTTGATGGCGAGTACATGTGGTGCATGTGATTAGTGATGTTGAGCATCTTTCTTATTCTTCATAGCCATTGTATATCTTCTTTGGTGAAGAAGATTGTATATCTTCTTTGTTCTATTCCTTTGCCTCTTTGTAATCTGTTTTTTTTTTTGATATTTCTGTTGTTGAGTTGTAGAAGTTTTTTATGTATTCTGGATGTCAACCCCTTATCCAATATATGGATAACAAATATTTTCTCCCATTCCATAGGTTGCGTCACTGTTGATAGTTTCTTTTGCTCCACAGTTTTCAACTGTGAGGTAGTTCCATTTATTTTTTCTTTTGTAACCTGTGCTTTTGGTGTCATATCCAAGTAATCATTGTCCATTCCAATGTCAGGAAGCTTTCCCTCTGTGGTTTGTTCTGGAAGTCTTATAGTTTCAGGTCTTACATTTAGGTCTTTAATCCATTTGAATTAATTTTTGTATACGATTCAAGGTAAGTGTCCGTTTTCATTCTTTTGTATGTAGATATCGAGTTTTTCCAAGATCATTTGTTGAAAAGACTATCCTTTCCGCATTGTGTAGTCTTGGAATACTTGTGAAAGATCATATTATATACATGAAGGTTTATTTCTGGGCTCTCTATTCTGTTCCATTAGTTTGTATCTCTGTCTTTATGTCAATATCACACTATTTTTGTAACTGTAGTTTGTAACGTTTTGAAATAAGATAGTCTGAGTCCTCCGACTTTGTTCTTTCTTCAGATTGTTTTGGCTATTTAGATTCCATTAAGATCCCATGTGAACTTTAGGATGTTTATCTATTTTGCAAAAAAATGTCATTGTGCGGGAAATTATATAACAATAATTTACTGTATATATCAAATTAGCTAGAAGAGAAGAATTGTAATGTTCCCAACCCAAAAAAAAAGATAAATATTTGAGGTAAAGGACCACAATTACCTTTATTTGATTATTATACATTGTATATAGGTATCAAAATATCACATGCCCCGTCAAATATGCATAATTGCTATATATCAATGAGAAATGCCACTGATATTTTTATAGGGATTACACTGAATTTGTAGAACACTTTGAGTAGTATAGATAGTTCAAAAAGATTAAGCTTTCCAGTCCATAAACACAGGTGTATTTCCGTTTATTTTTGTCTTTGATTTCTTTCATAAATGTTTTATAGTTCTCAGTGTACATATCTTTCAACTCCATGGTCAAGTTTATTCCTAAGTATCTTATTCTTTTTTGATGATATTATAGAA